>NW_013754374.1:0-1217 GCF_000517525.1 Limulus polyphemus | reverse complement strand
TTGTAACGGTACTAATAATGTTATAATACACTACTTGTATTGAATACAAGTAGTGTATTATAACATTATTATTAGAGTTACAAGTTGTAACTCTAATAATAATGTTAT
The DNA here is from genome assembly GCF_000517525.1 of Limulus polyphemus. Classification (NCBI taxonomy): domain Eukaryota; kingdom Metazoa; phylum Arthropoda; class Merostomata; order Xiphosura; family Limulidae; genus Limulus; species Limulus polyphemus. Next base: position 1,109 of record NW_013754374.1, on the reverse strand, counting down.
AATACACTACTTGTATTCTTGTAACGGTAATAATAATGTTATAATACACTACTTGTATTCTTGTAACGGTAATAATAATGTTATAATACACTACTTGTATTCTTGTAACTCTAATAATAATGTTATAATACACTACTTGTATTCTTGTAACAGTAATAATAATGTTATAATACACTACTTGAAAGTTATTGTAACTTAAAACTTCTTTGCGTTCAAAATTGTCATATCTTAAAAATTACGACCCCTGTCAGGGGTACATTGATAATCCTAAGTTTTATTCAGGAAATTTCTGGACATGGTAAATAGTGTTTCTAAACTGTCACAGTAAGGATTAAATATGCTTTTAATCATCATATCAAGCCTATCCCTAAACGGAGTTGCAGCAAGCATCACCTGTTGTGGACAACGTTCACTGATCCTTGCAGTATGTTACACATAGACACGCATCTTATTGAAATCACTAATTCCATATTGTTGAAAGGAAGAGAAAGAAGGGAAATAATAGCAGTACGGGGTATACAGTAGTAATATGGTTAGGGAATACCTAGACATATATCAAGACTAGTTGATTTAAGATATGATCATTTGAAATACAGGTTTTTTATAACTATTCTGTACTATTTATGTTTATTTCTAGCTTTAGGAAAAGCCTAGGTTTATAATACAAGTAATTTCAACTTGTAAAATTACCAACTTTAAAAATTAAACATGTCATCAACCAAATTCTCACATAAAAATAAAATGTTAAATGTTCTCTTACAACCTAATTTTTCATTAATATTTTCAACGTTGTAGCTAAACTTACTCAACTATTGTTACTTCTGCCCTTTTACAGTTTAAAATATTACATGGAACCACAGAAAGGCCAACAGATTATAGAAATAATATACTATGAACCACAGAACGGCCAATATATTATAGAAATAATATACTAGGAACCACAGAACGGCCAATATATTATAGAAATAATATACTAGGAACCACAGAACGGCCAATATATTGTTACGTCTCCGTGTGTTAATTAATTTTCCGTAACTTCGTTTCAACGAAACTTTAACGACACAAGTCTTTACTTAATAAAACTGGTTTATTCTTTCCGAATATAACTT
>NW_013754373.1:0-1549 GCF_000517525.1 Limulus polyphemus | reverse complement strand
ACTACCCTATATCTAGTAATCTCCCGACAATTCCCGAAGGTTCGAGAGAAGGAGTGGCGTGATACTAGTCATGTGACCTCGATGACGCAACAGTACGATAGTGAAGAATGCTGACGAAATAGAAAATAAGGCTAAGCAACATTAGAAGGTTAGAATTACACTACAAAAAATTGTTATCATACAAAAATGGAACTACTGCTGGCGTTATGAATTGAGGATCTTCACAATAAAAACATGCCAATCAACTTAGCTCTCATTCAGAAGAAAGCGCTAAACTTGTATGATGACTTAAAAACGGAGTTAGAAGAAGAAGAAACAGCTAGAAAAAAAATAAAACATTGTAAGATACCCGTGGATGGTTTTACAGATTCCAAATACTGTATAGTTTTTATAAAAATTCAGGGAGATCAGCCAGTGTTGACGTAGTTGCTGCAAAAACGTTTCCGGAGAAACTTAAAAAAAATCACTGAAGAAGGTGAATATGATCCTAGACAGGTGTTTAATGTTGCTGAAACCCGGCCCTATTGGAAACGCATGCCTTTTAGGACATACATTATAGTCAACGAGTAGACTGCACCCGGTTTCAAAGCCTCAGAGGATCGGCTAACTCCTCTTGATATAACATAACAATATGTTCGTAAGTATTAATGGTGGGAAGAAATTAAAGCCATTGTTTGCGTACAGAAGTGAAAATCTACGATCACAGTAAAATATTGTGAAATCCCGGCTTTTTGTAATATGGAAACCCCATCGGAAGGCCTGGGTAACGAGGCAGATTCTCCGTGAGTGGTTGATGGGTCATTTTTTGCCAGATATGGAAAAGTACTGTGAGGAAAATAATCTTACTTTCAAGATTCTTCTCGTATTAGATAATGCTAGTGCCCACGACCTTGATTTAGAACAGTTGTATCCGAGCATTAAAGTTGTATTTATGCCACCGAGGACAACATCATTTATGTAACCAATGGACCAGTGTGTCGTTGCATACTTCAAAGCTTATTAGTTGAGAAAGACATTACAGAAACATATCAGCAAAACTAATAAAAACCAACAGTCCAATAATTCTGGAAGAAGTTTGAGATTTTTGACTCTATTTTGTTGATGAGTTCTTACTGGGATGAAATTTCGAACCACCTAATGAACAGAAGAAAGCATATCCTGTTAGAGATTCTTTGGCAAGTAGCAAAGTAGACAACCCTGGACTCTTTATTTAACAAAACACACCTAAGGAACCCAAAATAGGACCTTCTGGCACTAAAGTGAAGGAAAATCCTGAGCCTACTTCTTCTATCGAGATAAAGACGGCGGATGTCAGTGATGTTGATGACCTTACAGCTGTATCTCCATTCTCTTCCTCTCCCAACACGTTTTTCAACCAAGTAAATGACGTTCACTCCCCAGGATAAGAACATAAACATTAAAGTTTATGGTAAAATATTTTTAAAATGCTGTTTAATATTCTGTGATTTTTACACTAAAATGATTTTCTGTTTGAATCAGTGCTTTAAAATGTAACAAATAGGTTTTATGTTAACAAAGAAAATGTTTT
>NW_013754372.1:0-2137 GCF_000517525.1 Limulus polyphemus | reverse complement strand
TGACAGTTGCCAATAAATTCAAAACCCTACCGTGAAACTGACCAGAACCAACCCAGGTGCAATAATATACTTTGAATAAGATACATCAAGGGAGAGCAGAAGGGAAAGAACTGTAACAATTTCAAGTACCTCCACTATGACCCACAACACAGATGGAGTTTAACTGAGGGAGGAAAACAGACATCCATAATACATGAGTGAGGATTTATGTTGACTGGTTCTACTCTTGTTCAAGGAGTTGATTTATTTATAGTAGACATAATTTCAATATGAGATGTCGGGTTCTCGAATCAATATATCATTTCGTGTTCTTAACATGTGCCCTGTTACATAGTCAGGGGGTTTGAGATCCCTCAGATCTTTTGAAATTAAGGGGAATAGAGTATGATCCAATCCTACATGCCAATTGTGGGCTGTTATGCTCTAGTCATTCTATATCTGTGGGAACTTCCATTGTTTTCATACACCATTTGGATGTGCTCCTCTGGAAGCACCCTTCAAAGACATCTGAAGGACAGACCTGGAGTCAAGAGAGTCAAATTCGAAGAACTGATGTGGGAGACCATACCATGTCTGAACCAGGTATACTCTTTGCCCATCCAAGAAAGCTGTGGTACATATGGGTGGAAAAATTTCTTTCCCTAGCACCAGTCCCCCTACTTATTCAATATGAGATTCCAGCTATTTATTTCTATATTGAACATGTATTTACGATAGGTACTTACCACCTTTCACACTTCCCACTGAAAACTGATGCTTCCAATTTTTGGCAAAAGTGATAGTCTAGTAGAATTGAATAGAGGAAGTTACATGCATAACTAGAGTACATGGCACTCTCATTGTTGGAGGGTTGTCGCATGATAATTTGCATGAAAGACATATTGAAATGAGTCATTTCCAATGGTTGAGAGGCAGAAGGCTCTTTTTTCATGCATGCCACAAGTTATAAGTGGGCAGTCTGATTCATCTCACCCAAATACAGCTATTTCATGTTATATCAAGAAAACTTTGTATTCAAACATAACTATTTTAGTCCCAGCAAAAATAGTTGCATAGTTCAGAAATTAAATCAAAATGTACAATTATTTAGTTTCAAATTTTTAACCCAGGTGAAATTTGGCAAATTATGAAGAATAAAATAACACTGTGGAAAGATATCATTGCCATGTGAACTTTAAAAGTACATTTGATCACACAAGGTTTATAGGACAAAATAATCCGCAGCGTCATTAATAATTTTATGCTCAAAAGCATTGAATCTTTGATACTATAGTTCAACTAAGCCTACATGCATGAATGAATCCATTGCAGTGAAAGTAAACAAACATCACATCATGAGTACATCTTAAATGTAACAGCAGCACACACTTCCAAACGTTAATTAATGTAATTTGAAGGAGTGGTGCTATTGTGTGTGAATATAATCTTCTATTTATTATTTATCAATATTTTAGAGTAGCATTTATATAATAACAAACATTTATTTATGCATGATTTTCTAATTGCTGTATAATAAAGTAAGCATACAGTTTTACCACTTTACAAAAATATAAGATTAGAAACATATGATAACCCATTATTCTTAATAGCAACTTTCAACCCAGTCACTCTTTCTATGGCTGTATATACAGTTCCTGAACCACTGAAACAATGAAAGAAAATATCATTAGAATCTCTAATGTGCTGGTATATAAAGACATTATCAGATGCTGGTGATAAAATTATTGTGTCTTTTAAAAACAGATTAATCTAACCCAGCAACCTAGAAAAGAACTTTTCATCACTGAACTTTTCGTACTACAGAAAATGAAACATCCAAACATAGTGAACTACTTGGATAGTTATCTTGTAGGTGATGAACTCTGGGTAAGTGTTCTTAGTGTTACATATTAGTTAATTGTCTTTCATTTTAAATTTTACATGTTATAGAGTATAGCTTAAAAATATAGACAGTACCAATTAAGTAGGTTAATTTTGAGCAACACTACAAGTTTAAGAATAGTTTTACATATCACTCTCACAGGTCTACTTTTTTATAATTGTGGTTATTAATAATGAATGACAGTTTTAGTGTGGGAGATTGTGAGTAGCATCACATTTGCTTTTAATACAATAATTTTTACTGTGCTCCTACCAG
>NW_013754371.1:0-2316 GCF_000517525.1 Limulus polyphemus | reverse complement strand
TCTAGTTACAGTATTTATAACCATACTCATCTGTAGCCTTACCGAATATATAACCACCATACTCTCTTTAGCGTTATTTGGTACAACAACTCCACGAATACCTAGATTATACTCATCTGTAGCCTTACTTGGTACAACTACTCCATAAACACCTAAGTGTATCTCTAGTTACCGAATATATAACCACCATACTCTCTTTAGCGTTATTTGGTACAACAATTCCACGAACATCTAGATGTAACTCTAGTTATCGAATTTATAACCACCATATTCATCTTTAGCCTTACTTGGTACAACTACTCCATTAACACCTAGGTGTAACTCTAGTTACCGAATTTATAACCACCATACTCATCTTTAGCCTTACTTGGTACAACTAATCCAGGAACACTTAGGTTTAACTCTAGTTACAGAATTTATAACCCCATACTCATCTTTAGCGTTTTTGGTACAGCCACTCAACGAACACCTAGGTGTAACTCTAGTTACCGAATTTGTAACCAAAATACGCATCTTTAGCGTTATTTGGTACAACAACTCCACGAACACCTAGGTGTAATTCTAGTTTCCGAATTTGTAACCAACATACTCATCTTTTGCGTTATTTGGTACAAAAACTCCACGAATACCTATGTGTAACTCTAGTTACCGAATTTATAACCACCATACTCATCTTTAGCTTTACCTGGCACAACTATTCCATGAACACCTTTGTGTAACTATAGTTACCGAATTTATAACCACCATACTCATCGTTAGCGTTATTTGGTACAACAACTCCACGAACACCTAGGTGTAACTCTAGTTAAGAAATTTGTAACCACCATACTCATCTGTAGCGTTATTTGGTACAACAACTCTACGAATACCTAATTGTAACTCTAGTTACCGAATTTATAACCAACATACTCATCTTTAACTTTACTTGGCACAACTATTACATGAACACCTAGGTGTAACTATAGTTACCGAATTTATAACCACCATACTCATCTTTAGCCTTAAAGTGGTACAACTACTCCATGAACACATAGGTGTAACTCCAGTTACCGAATTAATAACCCCCATACTCATCTGTAGCGTTATTTGGTACAACAACTCCACGAAAAACTAGGTGTAACTCTAGTTACCGAATTTATAACCACCATATTCATCTTTTGCCTTACTTGGTATAACTACTCCACGAATACCTTGGTGTAACTCTAGTTACCGAATTTATTACCACCATATTCATCTTTAGCCTTACTTGGTACAACTACTCCATGAACACATAGGTGTTACTCTAGTTACCGAATTTATAACCACCATATTTACCAAATAACGCTAAAGATGAAACTACTCCATTAACACATAGGTGTAACTCTAGTTACTGAATGTGTAACCCATACTCATTTTTTGCGTTATTTGGTACAACAACTCCAGGAACACTTAGGTGAAGCTCTAGTTACCGAATTTATAACCAACATACTTATCTTTTGCCTTACTTTTTAACAACTACTCCATAAACACCTAGGTGTAACTCTAGATACAGAATTTATAACCACTCTAGTCATATTTAGCCTTACTTGGTACAACTACTCCATAAACACCTAGGTGTAACTCTAGTTACCGAATTTGTAACCACCATATGCATCTTTAGCGTTATTTGGTACAACAACTCCACGAACACCTAGGTGTAACTCTAGTTTCCGAACTTGTAACCAACATACTCATCTTTAGCGTTATTTGGTACAACAACTCCACGAACACCTAGGTGTAACTCTAGTTAAGAAATATGTAACCACCATACGCATCTTTAGCGTTATTTGGTACAACAAGTCCACGAAACCTAGATGTAAAAATAACGCTAAAGATGAGTATGTTGGTTACAAATTCGGAAACTAGAGGGTACAACAACTCCACGAATACCTAGGTGTAACTCTAGTTACCGAATTTATAACCACCATACTCATGTTTAGCTTTACCTGGCACAATTGCTCCATGAACACCTAGGTGAAACTATAGTTACCGATATTATAACCACCATACTCATCCTTAGCATTATTTGGTACACCAACTCCAAGAACACCTAGGTGTAACTCTCGTTACCGAATTTATAACCAATATACTTATCGTTAGCGTTATTTGGTACAACAACTCCACGAACACCTAAGTGTAACTCTAGTTACCGAATTTGTAATCACCATACTCATCTGTAGCGTTATTTGGTACAACAACTCCACGAATACCTAATTGTAACTCTAGTTACCGAATTTATAACCACCATACTCATCTTTAGCCTTACTTGGTACAACTACTCCATCAACACATAGGTTT
>NW_013754370.1:0-1085 GCF_000517525.1 Limulus polyphemus | reverse complement strand
AATTATTCTTTCTATGGATAGCTGTATTTACTGAAAGATAACTTCCGGATTGAAAAATAGTTTTGTTTCTGTTTGAAGGAATGTAGAAATAATGTATTGGAGCTATCGTGAAGCTTCAAAAAAGAGTGGGTAGGTTTTGACTGAAATATTTTATTTTCAATGTCTTAAAAAGGCAAAAGTACCTTTCAGTAAGACCATACATTCCCATTTCTAATTATATTTATTCATACATATATACAATTATGAATGGAACTAGTTTATAACCCCAGAAGAAGTTTAGTCGATTTAAGGATAGTTTCCGATTAGAAATTATGATGCTCTCACGAAGCCATAAATGAACTTCCCAACGATAGCTATAATAATACTGAAATCGCAACTGATGAATTAGTGATCACTGATTCTCGGTGATCTAGTTATGGAATCTGATAAAGTGGTTTTAAACGACGGACGAGGGACATGTCTGGTTCGGGATAATCTCTCTCCTCTATATCTCACTATTATAGACAGTAAACTTGCTAGTCTTGCTACCTGGGATGTTCTGGATGACCTGGGAAGTGATCATCTCCCAGTCATTACATCTCTTAAGATCCCTCTTGAAGTTAGGAGTACAACGACCTTCTGGAACTTTACCAAAGCAAACTGGCCTAACTTCCATACGTTCCTTGATTCTTCCGTTCAAAACATAGAAATGTCTTCTTCTGTTGAATCTGTACATTCTCGTCTAGTAAATAGTATTCTGGAAGAAGCAGAGAAATTTATTCCACTATCAACCACAGACTGTGGGAAACAACAAACCCCTTATTGGAATATGGAATGTGAAAAAGCAGTTAAACAAAAACACAAGAGTAGGAAGAAAGCTCTTAAAACACGTCTCTTAGACGATGATATCGAGTATAAAAAGCAGAAGGCCATTTGTCAACGTACAATTCGAGAACGCCAACAACGTTTCTGGCGTAATTGCTGCTCTAGTTTCAACCGTTCTTCAAATTTAAGTAAATTATGGAAATTTCTAAAGCGAATGAAAGGTGGGGGTTCTATCTGTATTCCTACCCTTAAATCTCTTGGATCAACATATTTGACGGATG
>NW_013754369.1:0-1889 GCF_000517525.1 Limulus polyphemus | reverse complement strand
ATAGGTTCTCTATTCCTCAGATTTGTTATGTTTCATGTGGACAATAATATTGTCCACATGAAACATAACAAATCTGAGGAATAGAGAACCTATAACATGTTCATGGCCACTCAGATTTGTTATGTTTCATGTAGACAATATACAGGTTCACTTTCACGATGATTTCTTATGTTTCTTGTGGACAATGGACATGTTCATGGCCACTCAGATTTGTTGTTTATGGACAGTTTTGCTGTCATTAAATTTATCACCTCCCATAAGACAATGGACAAGTTCATTGTCACTCAGAATTGTTACATTCCATGAGACAATAACAAGATTCAATGTTTCTTGAACTTATTATACATTATATCTGATAAATTCTGAGCAATATCAAGATTTACAACCATAGAACACAAGGACCAACCGGAGTATTTTTCAATTAGTCTTCATTATCTCTTGCTGGTCCAAAACCTTCTATTTAAAGCTTCAAACTACATAATATTACTAGCTTGTTGTATTGTATTCTTGTGTATTGTGTTAGTGGAGTATTGTTTATTTGTATTGCTAGCTTGAAGTCACTAAATATTTTTTCTTTGTACCAATCTCTGTCCTGTCTCTTTTTTTTGGGACTCAACTTTGGGAATTCATTTGGAAACACACACTCAAGCCAAAGACCCAAGAACCTCTATTTATTAGCTTTAGTAAGGGAGCATATGGTTACTTCAAACTAGTTTAAAAACCACTAGTATATTTGTGTGAGCAGAAAGTTGAAGGACAACCAAACGAGAAATGAACTATATAATAGATTGTTAAGTGTAATCTTTATTCTCACCTTGCTTCCACAGACCAGAAGCTCTACTTCCTCTGGCCTGAAGAGTGCTTTCAAGGGGCTATCTTCTGTGACCATCTGAAATCCTCTCCGAAATGCCCGAAACTGTTTTTCCACTGCTTTATTCAACAGGAAGTCAGAATAGATTTCTACGAACTCCTACAAACCAAATAAAAACATAAGTTGATGACAACTCCAAAGCATGTACACTCTTTTCACCATCATGTTTATGTATCATTTGTAAATCTTTATAAACTAAATAGTATTCCAGTGTTATACTTAAGAACAACACATTTTATACATCATTTTAACGAATCAAATTACGCTTGCTGAATGTGTAAATTATAATCCGTTTTTTTACTATAGAATCTTAAAAAAGGCATTACATTTCTTAAAAACCATACCACTGAACAAACACTTAGCTTAAAGAACATACATTCATGTTACAAAAACATTTAAGAGCTGTGTTGTTCCATAAACAGGAATGTCATTGTGTTGTTCCGTAAACAGGAATATCATGGTGTTGTTCTGTAAACAGGAATATCATGGTGTTGTTCTGTAACCAAGAATATCATTGTGTTGTTTTATAAACAGGAATGTCATTGTGTTGTTCCGTAAACAGGAATATCATTGTGTTGTTCCGTAAACAGGAATATCATGGTATTGTTCTGTAACCAAGAATATCATTGTGTTGTTTTATAAATAGGAATGTCATTGTGTTGTTCCATAAACAGGAATGTCATTGTGTTCTTCTTATTAAAAACACAATGTCATTGTGTTGTTCCATAAACAGGAATGTCATTGTGTTGTTCCGTAAACAGGAATGTCATTGTGTTGTTCCGTAAACAGGAATGTCATTGTGTTGTTCTGTAAAAAGGAATGTCATTGTGTTGTTTTATAAATAGGAATGTCATTGTGTTGTTCCATAAACAGGAATGTCATTGTGTTCTTCTTATTAAAAACACAATGTCTTTGTGTTGTTCCATAAACAGGAATGTCATTGTGTTGTTCCGTAAACAGGAATGTCATTGTGTTGTTCCGTAAACAGGAATGTCATTGTGTTGTTCCGTAAAACAGG
>NW_013754368.1:0-1245 GCF_000517525.1 Limulus polyphemus | reverse complement strand
TCTAAAGATGAGTATTGTGGTTATAAATTCTGTAACTAGAGTTACACCTAAGTGTTCATGGAGTTGTTGTACCAAGTAAAGCTAAAGATGAGTATGGTGATTATAAATTTGGTAACTATAGTTACACCTAGGTGTTCATGTAGTAGTTGTACCAAGTAAGTCTAAAGATGAGTATGGTGGTTATAAATTCTGTAACTAGAGTTACAACTGGGTTTCATGGAGTAGTTGTACCAAGTAAGGCTAAAGATGAGTATGGTGGTTATAAATTCGGTAACTAGAGTTAAACCTACGTGTTCGTGGAGTTTTTGTACCAAATAACGCTAAAGATTAGTATAGGGGTTAAACATTCGGTAACTAAAGTTACACCTAAATGTTCATAGAGTAGTTGTACCAAGTAAGGCTATGGATGAGTATGGTGGTTATAAATTCGCTAACTAGAATTACACCTAGATGTTCATGGAATAGTTGTACCAAGTAACGCTTAAGATGAGTTTGGTGGTTATAAATTCGGTAACTATAGTTACACCTACGTGTTCTAGGAGTAGTTGTACTAATTAAGGCTAAAGAAGAGTATTGTGGTTATAAATTCGGTAATTAGAGTTACACTTAGGTGTTCATGGAGTAGTTGTACCAAGTAAGGCTAAAGATGAGTATGGTGGTAATAAATTCTGTAACTAGAGTTACAACTAGGTTTCATGGAGTAGTTGTACCAAGTAAGGCTAAAGATGAGTATGGTGGTTATAAATTCGGTAACTAGAGTTAAACCTACGTGTTCGTGGAGTTTTTGTACCAAACAACGCTAAAGATGAATATGGGGTTACACATTCGGTAACTACAGTTACACGAAGGTGTTCATGGAGTAGTTCTACCAAGTTAGGTTAAAGATGAGTATGGTGGCTATAAATTAGGAAACTAGAGTTACACCTAGGTATTCATGGAGTAGTTGTACCAAGTAAGGCTAAAGATGAGTATGGTGGTTAAAAATTTGTAACTAGAGTTACAACTAGGTTTCATGGAGAAGTTGTACCACGTAAGGCTAAAGATGAGTATGGTGGTTATAAATTTGTAACTACAGTTACACCTACGTGTTCGTGGAGTTGTTGTACCAAATAACGCTAAAGATGAGTATGGGGTTACACATTCGGTAACTAGAGTTACACCTAGGTGTTCATGGAGTATTTGTACCAAGTAAGGCTAAAGATGAGTATGGTGGTTATAAATTCGGTAATTAGAGTTACACCTAGG
>NW_013754367.1:0-1085 GCF_000517525.1 Limulus polyphemus | reverse complement strand
GTCATGTAGATACTATGTGTGCTTGCCATTTTACACTTAGCCGTTGGGACATTCACGATGGGGGTTGGTGGACGTCGCTCAACACCAACCACTACTGGTCTCCTTGAGGCCGACTTGTTGGTAATATTCTTCCTACACTGGCTCCTCATATGTCCTTGCTCTCGACAGTTCCAACAACCTTTCTGGGTAGCAGCCTTTCCTGTGTTGAAGTTCCCAGCATTGAGTTCTCTTGTGCCCAGGTTTGTTACAGTGCCAGCAAAGTCCCTTAAACTTCTCTGAAAGCTGACCTTTTCTGGCCTTGAATCCTGGTGACTGTACGAACCTTGGTACCTCTGTGCTGGATTTAATGTAGGATTCAAATTTGAGAGCTCTGGCCATTGCATCCTGCATAGTAGAGGGGTGTGCTTGCTCACTTGTATCTTCAGTTGTGGACTGTCCAATGTATCTACGAACTGATCCCTCAGCAACAACTTGAGGAGATCGGGTGGTGCAGTTGGGTAGGCCTTGTGTGTCATGCTTTCCAAGTCCTGAGCCAGCTCTTGCAGGCTCTCCCCTTTAGCACGGACTCTCGTCATAAACCTTGCCCTGTAGACTTCCGACTGATTTTGGGTTCCGTACCTGAGTTCTAGAGCCGACACCAGTGTTCTATAGTTGTGTCTGTCATCTGCTGACAACTGTCCAATTATTTCCAGTGGTTGTCCTTTCAAGCTCGTTGCCAGATATACTGCTTTCTGCTCCTCTGTCCATCCATTCATCTTTGCCAGCAGCTCCAACTATGCTCTATATGCTTCCCACGGTGCTTTCCCATCGTATTCCCGTGGCTTCCTTCTTACTGAATCACTCCTAGTACTGACATTCATATCTAGGATGTGACTTCTAACAGGACTGAAGATGTCTGCATTGGGGTTTAGCTGCGGGGTCTGGAAGGGGCTTGCCATTGTCTGGGGCTGATTAAGTCGATGGTTAATGTATCCTCCTTGTGTAAAAGACAATAGATCATCCTTTAATGTATCTAATTCGCTTTTAAATTTACTAATGTTTTCCATTTGTACTTCTTGCCACTGTTGTTGACTTTCCTGTAGTTG
>NW_013754366.1:0-1082 GCF_000517525.1 Limulus polyphemus | reverse complement strand
GAATCTATGTAAGTATTTTACTTTTAAATCTGTTTTAATTGGAAATATAAAAAATATTGAAAACAAAATAATAATCACGCAGTATGAATATATCTATTCTGTTAAATCAGCACTCTCAATCTATATATATATATAATATTTGTTTTATGTCACTTCATTTCTTAGTTTCATAATATCTGTATATTTAGTTGATCATGTAAACTACTTGTACCTGATGGTTTAATCTTAAATGTTTTACACTTTCTGTATAAAATTTGTTTAATGAATATATAAATCATTAATGTATTTTATTAAATGTTTATAAACATAAAATTAAACTATGGCAAAATGTTAATGTAAAAAATTATCTTAAATTATTAAGTATCTATTAAAATATTGTTCGTAAGTCACAGGACGTTTTTACAGATGTATGAAACTTGTCGCAAAAATAATCATTTTTCAAAGAAATATGAAAGACGTAGAGGGAAAATGTCTGTTTATATTTTGTCTATTTTTAATTTTCTATCTTTAATTTACGAAACCTTAGAAAATCAAATACTTTGCAACTCCTTAAATTTAAGTAATGTAAATATGCAGTAGTATGTTTTTTTTTGTTGTTTTTTTTACGACAACGTGTTAACTGTGAAAGATTTGGACAAAAAGTGACGTAAATTTATTTCGTAACTAAAAGTTTAGCTATTATTAAATCAAGAAATATATTTCATTTCCTAAATTTCTAGAACTTAGAATATACTTCTATATATGTAATAATAGGTCTTTAGACTAACGTATTTCAAAGCTTTCGAGAATTAAAATATTTTTGGAAAGACTGTTACAAAAAAAAGACCGAATTATTTCAGAATTATTAATCGATAGTAAGGAAATTAAATTGGAACATTATGGAAGCATATCTAGAAAAGAAACGTATGATGCTATAAACTAATTAAGTTATTTCTTTTATTTGAAATCGCTTTCTGTTTTTTTATTTATTTGGTGTTTTTGTATTGATTGTTCTTTTTGTTTATAATATTTTTGGTGAATTTGAAGCTGTAATAAATAGCCCATATTCAACCATCGGGCAGTTGGGACATTACTTAATGCAA
>NW_013754365.1:0-1085 GCF_000517525.1 Limulus polyphemus | reverse complement strand
AGAGAGACAGCAGCAGTTGCAGAAAACCTGCAACAGTGGCAGCTGGAACAACAAAATAAACAAGAAAGATTACAGCAGTTGTTGGAGGAAAAAGAAAAGAAACAAGAAGAGAAATTACAGCAGTGGCAAGAAAATCTGCAACAGTGGCAGCTCGAACAGCAAAATAAACAAGAAGATAAATTACATCAGTTGTTGGAGGAGAAAGAAAATAAACAAGAAGAGAGACTACAGCAGTGGCAACTGGAACAAGAAAGGAAACAAGAAGTACAAATGGAAAACATTAGTAAATTTAAAAGTGAATTAGATACGTTCAAGGACGATCTATTGTCTTTTACACAAGGAGGATACATTGACCATTGACTTAATCAGCCCCAGACAATGGCAAGCCCCTTACAGAGCCCGCAGCTAAACCCTAATGCAGACATATTCAGTCCCGTTAGAAGTCACATCCCAGATATGAATGTTAGTAATAGGAGTGATCCAGTGCAAAGGAAGCCACAGGAATATGATGGGAAAGCACCGTGGGAAGCATATAGAGCACAGTTTAAGCTACTGGCAGAGATGAATGGATGGACTGAGGAGCAGAAAGCAGTATATCTGGCAACTAGTTTGAAGGGACAACCACTGGAAATACTTGGACAGTTGCCAGCAGATGACAGTCACAACTATAGAGCACTGGTGTCGGCTCTAGAACCCAGGTACGAACCCAAAACCAGTCAAAAGTCTACAGGGCCAGGTTCAGGACGAGAGTCCGTGCTAAAGGGGAGAGCCTGCAAGAGCTGGAACAGGACTTGGAGAGCATGGCACACAAGGCCTACCCAACTGCGCCACCCGATCTCCTCAAGTTGTTGCTGAGGGATCAGTTCGTAGATGCCTTGGACAGTCCACAACTTAAGATACAAGTGAAGCAAGCACACTCTTCTACCATGCAGGATGCAATGGCCAGAGCTCTCGAATTTGAATCCTACGTTAAGTCCAGCACAGAGGTACCGAGGTTGTTACAGTCATCTGGATTCAAGGCCAGAAAAGGTCAGCTTGCAGAGAAGTTTGAGGGACTTTGCTGGCACTGTAACAAACCTGGGCAC
>NW_013754364.1:0-1085 GCF_000517525.1 Limulus polyphemus | reverse complement strand
TGGCTTCTTCATGTGGCACGTCTTCAGCAGCGTCATTTGTTCAGTTGTCCACTTCATTCCAACTGAAATGTCCTGGACCATGATAACGCCAAAGCCTGTTGGCATGCACCACTTTTGGCTTACCTCGCCGACCACATTTTACCCGGAAAGTCACGTCTGAGAGACGATCCACTATGTCATATGGGCCTTCCCATGGAGAAGACAACTTAGGAAACTTCCCTTTGGTCTTCCTGGGATTATACAACCACACCTTGTCTCCTGGTTCAAGGCTGACTTCAGTAGATCTCTTATCATAAGATAGCTTCATCGAATCAGCAGACGTTTTCAAGTTTGAACACACTTGATGGTGGATATCATCCATCCTTTCCGATAACACTTCCACAAACTCTGACATATTCACAGGCAACTCTTCATAAGGTGGGCGTCCTTTATGCTTGGGTCCCCTTTTAGCACTACATGTACTGCATGTTCTGCACTATTCTTCCACATCTTGCCTCATACCTATCCAGTAAAATCTTTGTCGTAGGTGAATCAATGTCTTCTTGATTCCGAGATGTCCTCCTGTTAAATTATCATGGGATTGACACAGCACAACTTCCCGTAACTTCCTCGGGATAACTGTTTGCCAAGTCGTCACTTTCCCATCGGTAGTTTCCCATCTCCATATAAGAATACCATCTGCAAGCTTTAATTGGTCCCATTGTGCCCAACAGTGCTTTGTCACAGGGCATAGACTAGACATCTTCTCCCAAGCAGGGCGCAAAACACTTGCTTTTAAAAAATCAATTATTGGCTTCAAATCTTGATCTTTCTCCTACTGTGCTTTAATATCGATACCTGGTTCCACTTCATCATCATCAACTCTTTCAGTCGGCTTGACTTCAGCTTAATGGCACCTAATTATTTCAACCTCTCTTTTAACAGTTACCGGAACTTGGCCTTTGTTCTTCCCAAACGTCATTTTATCAAAATCAATTACAAACTTCCTCGGTAGCAGATAGTATAATCCTAATATGCATTCATCTTCCATGTCACCCAAGTATACTTTCTGTCTATCCTTTATGCCCAAGAGCTCAATAGTTACT
>NW_013754363.1:0-1989 GCF_000517525.1 Limulus polyphemus | reverse complement strand
AATTGGTCTCTGCTCCACTTTTAAAGCTTCCAGATCCCTCACTGCCGTATATACTGGATTGTCATGCTAGTAATGTCGGAATTGGAGGAGTGTTGTCTCAGAAAGTGGGCGAAAACGAACATGTGATGGCCTACTTCAGTAGGGTCCTGAGTAGACCAGAGAGAAACCACTGTGTAACACAGAGGAAACTCCTTGCTATAGTAAAGAGTCTGACATATTTCCATCCTTACCTCTATGGTGTAAGGTTTACCATCAGGACAGAAAATGCTACATTACACTGGTTAAGATCATTAAAGAACCCAGAGGGACAACTGGCACATTGCATTGGAAGAATAGACCAGTATAATTATAATATTGAATATAGAGAAGGAAAATCTCATGGTAATGCCGATGGACTGAGCCGAAGACCCTGCAAAAATGACTGCAGACATTGCTGCAAGAGAGAGGTTGAGCTAACCAGGTGTCATCAAGCTGAAGTCAAGGTGACTGAACGAGTTGATGATGGTGAAGTGTAACCAAATATAGATATCAAAGCAGAACAGGAGAAAGACCAAGATTTGAATCAAATAATTGATTTTCTAGTCTAAGCCCTGTGACAAAGAACTATTGGACACAATGGGACCAGTTGAAGCTTGAAGATGGCATTCTTCTCCGGAGATGGGAAACTCCAGATGGGAAAGTGATGACCTGGCAAACGATTATACCTAGAAAGTTACGGGAAGTTGTGCTGCGTCAATCCCATGATACTTTAACAGGAGGACACCTCGGAGTTAAGAAGACATTGAGTCACCTACGACAGAGAGTTTACTGGATAGGTATGAGGCAAGATGTGAAAGAATGGTGCAGAACATGCAGTACATGTTGCTTCATTGGAGCACGTCCCTTATGCTTGGGTCCCCTTTTAGCATAATATCAAGTTGGCACACCAATGGAAAGAGTAGCCATTGACATTGCTGGTCCTTTGCCCCAAACTCGTGCTGGAAACAAGTACATTTGTGTGGTGATGGATTATTATACCAAGTGGCCTGAGGAGTATGCAATACCAAATCAGGAAGCTATAACTGTAGCTTCGGCTATTAGTGATTTCTTCTTCAGATTTGGTGTGCCATACGAACTGCATTCGGATCAAGGCCGTAACTTTGAATCAGCTATGTTCCATAAATGCTGCAAGTTGTTTGGTATACAAAAGACCAGGACAACGTCACTTCACCCATAGTCTGATGGGATTGTAGAAAAGTACAAGATGACTGGGATGTCTTACTCCCTCCACTGTTGATGGCCTATAGAACAGCAGAGCATGAAGCCACTGAATACACTCCAGCAAAGCTGATGTTTGGTCGGGAACTTCGGTTGCCAGTGGATCTGATAACAGGACGCCCACCTTACGAAGATTTGCCTGAAAATGTGTCAGAGTTCGTGAAAGTGTTATCTGAAAGGATGGATGATATTCACCATCAAGTGCGTTCAAACTTAAAAACGTCTGCTGATTCCATGAAGCTATGTTATGATAAGAGATCTACTGAAGTCGGCTTTGTACCAGGAGACAAGGTGTGGTTGTATAATCCCGGGAAGACCAAAGGAAGTCTCCTAAGTTGTCTTCTCCATGGGAAGGCCTATATGACATAGTGAATCGTCTTTCAGACGTGACTTTCCGAATAAAATGTGGTCGGCGAGGTAAGCCAAAGGTGGTGCATGCCAACAGACTTTGGCGTTATCATGGTCCAGGACATTTCAGTTGGAACGAAGTGAACAATGGAACAAATGACGCTGCTGAAAACGTGTCATCTGAAAAAGCCACTGTCGAAGAAGAAACTCCAGCTGGTTTTGAACTAAGCCAATCGTCTTGTATAGTGTTACATCTCTGGTCGTTTGTTAATTTCCCTTAAAAATTCCTTCCGAAAAACTTCAGCGATACAAGTCCTTTCTTAAATAAAACTAGTTTATTCCTTTTCAATACAACATTGCAATGCACAGAATTTCCACAGTTAC
>NW_013754362.1:0-3173 GCF_000517525.1 Limulus polyphemus | reverse complement strand
GGCTAGACATGCAGAATGAAAGTAACTGCTGCTATAACATCAAAGCATATGGGTGATGTTTAATGATGTAGGAAGGTGTTACAAAGTGAGGGGTGCTTGGCTAGACTGATGTGGTATATGGTTTAGTGAACACAGAAGCATTGGAACATATTTGACTTGTATAGTGATGTGGTATATGGTTTAGTGAACACAGAAGCATTGAACATATTTGACCTGTATAGTAATGAAAATTGTAATACTATATTAATTTTCTGGGGACATGCCCCCAGACACCTCTAGATTGAGCTGCCTTTGGAAGCACAGGAGCTATTTTTAGCAGCTCCTTATACTTGCAATCTGTCATTGTAAAATCTGCATCCTGGAACGTATTTGACTTGTATAGTGATGTGGTATATGGTTTAGTGAACACAGAAGCATTGGAACATATTTGACTTGTATACTGATGTGGTATATGGTTTAGTGAACACAGAAGCCCTGGAACGTATTTGACTTGTATAGTGATGTGGTATATGGTTTAGTGAACACAGAAGCATTGGAACATATTTGACTTGTATACTGAAACATAAAACAAGTGAAACTGTTACCTGAGAAAATGAACAAAAAAATATCTTAGTATACATTTACATTCAGTCAATGTAAACAGAATCTTAACACATGAATAACCCAAAAAGTATGTATGCTTGTGAGAAGATATGATGTCATGCAGATGTATTTTGTTGTTCATATCACTATAACGGTAGTGTCAGTAATGTAGTATATGATTTAAACAGCTAGCTGAAGTTATAATCACCGAGAACTTTTAACTTCACCAAATACAACAATCATTTTAATATGATTTCTTGCTATTAGGTTTCAGCTTACACTTTTACAAAGACTCTATAACACACTAAGATACTTGACTTCACTGATGAAATGTTTTCTGTTGATAGCAAACCAGTTGTGTATTGATGTGGTATATGGTTTGGTGAACACAGAAGATAGTTGTAAATGAAAAATAACAAAAGTATGTTCGAAAAAATAATAAACCTATACACATGATGTCCTTATTTATATCTTTAAAAAATACGTTCATAATGTATTAGTTACATTTTCAACTTTTCACAATTATAAATCTATCTATACGTAGTACATGAACAGTTTTTTTTACCAACAATAATTATTTTCTGTTAAAAATGTAATGACTAAACATATTTACAAGTTATGAGCATGTAATTTTTTTAGTTGCATGGTTTTGTGAGAGGGGACTTTTGCTAATAACCCAAACATCGTTTCACCTAAGTATAGTTTTTTGTTTTGGTGTATATATATATATAATGATCTAATATTATTTCTAGGTAGTTATGGCAATATTTGAGTTGAAATAACAAAAAGATAAATGTTCCAGAAAGTAGTTTCATTTCAAAAACGTTTTTTAATAATCATATGCTATATGAATTTTATCTTTTGACATCAATATTATGTTGAGCAAGCGTTCAAACGTTTAAAAACCAGAGCATGTTGTATCATATCTTAATTTGTAAAATCTTTACAGACCTACTTACATAGATATATATATGTATGAAAAATACATGTATATTATCACTAACATGTTTTAGTATAAAGATGGTTAAACCACATTTAAGTCACTAGTCAAATAATCTTCCATGAAACTTTCTTTCGTGAGCTCGGAGATTCGTTTTTAGTGTGAAACCTTTGTGGCAAAAACCGCAATAGAAAACTTCCCGGAACACTTGATGAGATTTCATATGTCTTTTGTATGTAGACTTGTCAAAGAAGCCGCGTTTACACAAAAAACAGTATGTGTCCAAAGCCATTGCTGTTGACTTTCTCGATATTTTAACGGGCTTTCCTCTGACAGGAAGTGGTCTCAGTCCAACTTCAAAGTGAGGTACTAGAAATCAAAGAAAGATTAATTTAGGTTTTACTACATAATGTTCATAGAAATAAATAATAAACAGTGGAAGTAAAGTGATTTTTTCTTAGTTAGCTTCAACAGAAGACCAGATACTAGTAAACAGAGCTTTAGTTACGAAGAGCATATTGAACAAACCACTTTATAAGTAAATAAAACAAAATACATGAACTTTTAAAGTGGCTAAAATATTCAAACGTGCAGGAAAGACTATGTGGTTGCAGTGAAGGTAAATTTGTTGTAAATTGGTAAGACTTACAAACAACCAATCTGTTTGTCATAGTAATCAGGATATAAACATCTATTAACTTACTGTAGTTTTAACATATAATATTCAAACGTGCAGGAAAGACTACATGGTTGCAGTGGAGGTAAACTTATTGTAAATTGGTAAGACTTACAAACAACCAATCTGTTTGTCATAGTAATCAGGATATAAATATCTATAAGTGTAAAACATAAGTTGAATTTTAACTTAGTTTAGATAATACTACTGTAAACAATTATAAACATCTATTAACTTACTGTAGTTTTAACATAAAATACATGTAATATTTCAATAACTTCACAGTAATTATTCTAGTGATTTAACAATAAAATTATATGGTTACCCTGCAATTTTTGGAATTTGCAACACATAAACAGATGTCCAAATAACCATTCATTTGAAATTAAATTTATTTGCATTTAAATGGATTCCAATATTTCCATTTGTTTGGTATTTTAATTAATTGGGCCAGACACTGTATCATTATAAATTACTTTATGGTTTGTTCTCACTATGCACTGGTAATACTACTTTATATCTGTAATTCTCACTATGTTGGTGTACTTTGGTGACAGATTTTCTTGTAGGCAGATTTTGTTAAACAAGACCGATGTCTGTAGGTTTACTTTCTTCTCAAGAAGTCGATAAGCCGTCTTAACGTTGTTAGAACAACGGGTAAAAGTTGTAGCTAGTGATGAGTTGGCCTTTCAGCCTTGATAATGGATGCAGAACGCATTCGAAACGCGTCCAGTAATCACAATTCACACAACATTCATTATCGACTTCTTGAGAAGAATTCTAAGAAAGTAAACCTACAGACATCGGTCTTGTTTAACAAAATCTGCATATATATATATATGTATGATGTTACTGTAACACACATTTCTTGTTATTAGAGCCGTCGCGAGGAACATCATTAGTACTCTACACTAAGTTATACGTGACTTGAGCTTCCATCCCGGACATCATTAGTACTCTACACTAATATTATGA
>NW_013754361.1:0-1085 GCF_000517525.1 Limulus polyphemus | reverse complement strand
CAACTTGCAGCATTCATGGAACACAGCTGATTTAAAGTTACGGCCCTCATCCGAATGCAGTTCGTATGGCATACCAAATCTGAAGAAGAAATCGCTAATAGCAGAAGCTACAGTTGTAGCTTCCTGATTTGGTGTTGCATATGCCTCAGGCCACTTAGTGAAATAATCCATCACCACACAAATGTACTTGTTTCCAGCATGAGTTTGAGGCAAAGGACTGGCAATGTCAATGGCTACTCTTTCCATTGGTGCGCCAACTTGATATAACTTCATTGGAGCACGTCCCTTATGCTTGGGTCCCCTTTCAGCACAACATGTATTGCAGATCCTGCACCATTCTTTCACATCTTGTCTCATACCTATCCAGTAAAATATCTGTCGTAGGTGACTCAATGTCTTCTTCACTCCAAGCTGTCTTCCTGTTAAACTATCATGGGAATGACATAGCACAACTTCCCGTAAATTTCTCAGTATAACTGTTTGCCAGGTCATCACTTTCCCATCGGCAGTTTCCCATTTCCGGACAAGACTACCGTCTTCAAGCTTCAACTGGTCCCATTGTGCCCAATAGTTCTTTGTCACATGGCTTAAGCTAGACACCTTCTCCCAAGCAGGGCGCAAAACACTTGCTTTTAGAAAATCAATTATTGGCTTCAAATCTTGATCTTTCTCTTGCTCTGATTTAATATCTATACCTGGTTCCACTGCACCATCATCAACTCCTTCAGTCACTTTGACTTCAGCTTGATGACACCTGGTTAGTTCAGCTTCTCTTTTGCAGCAATGTCTGCAGTCATTTTTGCAGGGTCTTGGGCTCAGTCCATCAGCATTTCCATGAGATTTTCCTTCTCTGTATTCAATATCATAATTATACTGGTCTATCTTTCTGATCCAACGTGCCAGTTGTCCCTCTGGATTTTTTAATGATCTTAACCAGCGTAACGCAGCATGGTCTGTCCTGATGGTAAACCTTGCACCATAGAGGTAAGGATGGAAATATGTCAAACTCTTTACTATAGCAAGGAGTTCCCTCTGTGTTACACAGTAGTTCCTCTCTGGTCGACTCAGGACCCTACTGAAGTAGG
>NW_013754360.1:0-1085 GCF_000517525.1 Limulus polyphemus | reverse complement strand
GTAAGTACTATATATATATATATATATATATATAACACCCCCATTACGAAGTTTATTGACAATCAACTACTCCAGTGGTAGGTTTATAGATAAACAAGACTCGTAACAAAATGTTTAAATATACAACATTCCCAGTTAGAGATTTATAGATAAATAACATCTTTCTTTCGAAGTTTATAAAGAATCCATTCTCCCTGTTCATAAATGATCTATTTCCCCAGTGGTAGTTTTATATAAGACTCCTATTACCAAGTTTATATGCAAAAGATATTCTTTTGAAGCACAGTTTATTTTTAGGTAGATAATATAAGACATAAAGACACACGTCGTAATATTTCGTTACTTAACTGCAACCCGAAACTGGTAAACTTTGGAAAGTTTGAAGTGAAATCCTCTTTTTTTATCATAGTACAAAATTTTAAATTTCCATGTTGGTAATATTACACTTTTCAAGTCTAAAACAAATTTTATGTAGTGTGTTTGAGATATGTGCTCATGACAGTACTCTATAGGAAAACATACGTGTAGTATTTTAGAGGAAGTATGGCTTGGCTTCATTTTGAAGGCGTAGGCACTTACACATGCTCATCATGCCATGAATCATGTGAAGCAGCGTTTCAATTTGTAATATGTGTACACTCGTTTGTACATCCTTTCGTTGGAGTATTCTTACTTTAGATTAAAATGCGTATCAGATGCTTTTGTACACGTGGAAAGGGCGAGGTTATATGTGCGATCTTGAAGCTCATAAGAGGCGTCGCTAAGCAATGGCACACGGGGCCTGTGCCCCTAAACCTAGATAGGTGTCTCGGAAAATCAGAATAGAAAGCTACAATCGATATCACATTGAAACGCTGAAAATTCTCGCGCCTATAGGCCCGAGCCTCGAATCTTTTAAGCACCTAGCGACGCCTCTGAATCTTATACTCTCTCGCACACTAATATACACCTGGAAAAAAGTTAAGCACCCCCAAATATTTTTCAGGATTGCTTATTGAAAATAAGGTTTAATTTTCATGATGTTGAGCAATGTTCATAATTTCAAACATAATTATAAAGGATGTGAGCGTTCAGGTGTGACATTT
>NW_013754359.1:0-1084 GCF_000517525.1 Limulus polyphemus | reverse complement strand
TGGAACAAAGAACATGCCAGTAATGCAAATGAAAGGTTTTCAGTCATGCGATAAACAAAACTTTAAAGGTATTTCATGATAACGAAGGGAATCAAAGAGACTTCACACTTCTGCCAACCTTTTTGTAAAGGAAGTGTAGACAGGAGACAAAGTTAATGCACCATTTGTTCGGGAAAGAGAAAACATAAGAAGAAACAGACAAGCTCTTAAATGACAGGTTAAGGAAAGGCAAAGGAACCGACTGAGTTAAACTTCATGACAGGAAAGTTAACTAGATCTAAGAGCATCATGACAGGTGATTAAGCTAAAATACTGGGTTGGTGTGAGACGTGTACAATATGGCCACCTTTCATCTTCTTTAAGAAAAAGTTTGTTTGTTTGAAGTTAACCACAAAGCAACGCAATGGACTATCTGTGCTCTGTCCACCACGGGTATCGAAACCCGAATTCTAGCGTGTTAAGTCTGCAGACATACCACTGTGCCACTGGGGAACTTAAGTAGAAGAAGAGAAAGGTAAAAATTAATCAAAGTCTGATGAATTATCAGAGTAGTCTGTGATCCAGTATCACATTAGTTCACGTTCCTTAGACAAATAACCTTTCTCATTTACGTTTTCGTCAGTTAGCAAACAGAGAACTCGAAAAAATGCCCCTAAGTAAAACATAAATGAGTTAACACTGACATCAGAAAATAATGGTGATATGAAGAGCTCAGTTCCATGTGTGAGCTCCAGGTCAACACAAAGAACAAACTTCTACCTGACATGGACATGAATTAGGATCACCCGCCAACAATTCTTGTTCTGTCTGAGAAATAGGTTGGAAAGATTGCCAAAAACACTATAAAAGGAGACCGTGCCAGCTGTGCACTGTCGTGATACAGAGCAGAGAGGATGATGTTCCAGCTGCCCTGGGAATATTTGAACAGTTGATTATTTAAAGGGTATGTAGATTTATCATTTTTATCCTTAACTGAAAAGTTTGTTTGTTTTGAATTTCGCGCAAAGCTACACGAGGGCTATCTGCGCTAGCCGTCCCTAATTTAGCAGTGTAAGACTAGAGAGAAGGCAGCTAGTCATCACCA
>NW_013754358.1:0-1085 GCF_000517525.1 Limulus polyphemus | reverse complement strand
GAGTTCAGCAAACAGTTAATATTTCGTGTGCCCTCTTTTTGATTTAATAGCTGCAGACAGTCTTTCAGGCATTGTTGCAACATATTTAATCAAAGTGTCCTTTGGGATTTTACCCAAAATGTTTCTAATACACTCCCATAAAGTTTCTTTGGAAGTAACTTTTGATTTGTCAAGTTTTTCATCTATCAAATCCCAGATCTTCTCAACTGGGTTGAGATTGGGGCTCTGTGGGGGCCACTGCATCATTTGAATGACTCCACTAGCTTCTTTCTTAGCTAAGTAATTTCTGCATAGGTAGGATGAGTGTTTGTGGTCATTATCTTCTTGGTAGTAGAATCCTTTACCAATAATACACAAACCACTGGGTATACCATGATGGACCAGTATCTGATGGTACTTGCGCTGGTCCATTATTCCATCTATTTTGCAAATATCTCCTCTTGCTTCAGCAGAAACAAAACACTCCCAAACCATCACACTGTCTCCCCCATGTTTTATGGTAGGTGCTATGCATTGAGGTAAGTATCTTTTACTTTAATAATGATTGGAGACGGCTGGAATGGGTAATGAAGAAAAACTTTAATATAAGTTTAACATAACGCTTTGAACCTAATATTTCAAACTTGGACTCATTCGTCCATATCACCCTTTTCCAATCATCAACAGTTCAGTTTTTGTATTTTGTAGTAAATTTCAGTCTCTTGACAATATTTATAGATTGAAGTAAAGGTTTTTTAACTGCTACACAAATATCTAAATATAAATATAAATATATATCTAAAAATAACCAAATATTTCATTCTCGTTGAGTCTTCTTGATACTGTAGATCTGGACACTTTTCTGTCATTTGGTACATGGTCGTTTATCTCATGCTTGATATCAGTGGCAGTCTTCCTTCTGTCCCGAAGGATGCATAAACGAAGATACTTAACATCAGTATCATTGAGTTTAGGTGTTCTGCCTCTTCCTTTCCTATTTTCAAATCTACCTGTCTCAGTCCCACGATCTAATCCAGGGTGTACTTGACAGTGTTTGGGGAGCATTTCAAGTCTGCAGCAATTTGTCGGAGAGTCCAACCAGCATC
>NW_013754357.1:0-1257 GCF_000517525.1 Limulus polyphemus | reverse complement strand
TCAGTACAGAAATGAAACACACGTACTTATCCCATATAGTATATAACATTCTAACTATGAATAAACATAAAAATAAAGCTGTTTTACATAACACACAATAATAATCTCATCAATAATATGGTAACCCACAGTGGTATATATGTCAGGTTTTAATGTTAATCATTTGTACAACATCAATGTTATACCAAAAAAACAAATTCAAAATGAAGCCTGAAGTAGCTACAAGGTATTTTATTTCTCTACTTTTTTTATTTTGCCATATTTCTTTCAAGTTTAAGAAAAAAGTATCATATTTCAAGCAGTAACCCACTAACAATGAACTTTGTAACAGAAAAAACATTAATAGTTTCCCAAAGATAACATTAGTAGGTATTTCGTGTACTGAAAAATAAAATGGAAGTTATAATGTCTAAAAATAACACTAGTTTATCCACATGTTCACCAGAAAAAGTTCAGTAGAAAGCAGCCAGGAAGTTTGAAAAAATAACAAAATCAGCTGATAATAGGTAGGCAAACAATGATTTATAAGCATAAGGAAGAGTTTTAATGATGGTGGAACAATGTTCTATTGAAACATGTAGCATGTTTTAGAAGCAGAGGTGATGCTGTTTGAATAACATTTAATTCAGGACACATCTTATGTATCCACAAACTTTCTTTAGTGCATAGAAATACAAATCATAAAGCTTGTTTCACAAAAAAAGTAGTTTTCCTGTACAATTAACTGAAAGTGTTATCAGGAATTATTTAAAAGCTTTGAACACTTCAAAAATTAGTAAGCAGGTTGAAAACAAAGAAATAGTTTATTGCATTCTACAATTTACTAGTAAACATTCTATATAATTAAGGAAAAAAATTAAATTTCTTCTGAATAATAAAATTTACCCAAATATTAAGTTTAAAATTGTCTTTAACCTGATGTTTCATTTAAGTAATTATTATAAATTTAAAGACAGGATTCCTATAACAAATACATTGTCTGAGCTCACGTATTAAAGAACATGTGCAAAACACAGCATATAATCAGTCATCCATCCTTCGGCACTGTTTTACAGGACTGTAACACAAACGTCACTTCAAAACACTTTAACAATTTGGGGAGTGCGTATAGTAAAGAAATGCTATACACTAAAGAAAATTTGTGGATATACAAGATTCATCCTGAATTAAATGTAATTAATATCTGATTTAATATCTATACCTGGTTCCATTTCACCATCATCAACTACTTCAGTCACTTTGACTTCAGCTTGATGA
>NW_013754356.1:0-1080 GCF_000517525.1 Limulus polyphemus | reverse complement strand
TTAGTCATATATAAGTATAGTGTGTAATAACAGGTTCTCACCACGTGACACCAATTATTGACAATAATTGGAGTAAGAATAAAAATGTTTTGACAAAATATTTCAATTTGTTGTTTCTTACGATAAAAGCCAAGAAAATACATATATTTTATTTCACATCTTATAAATCCAACATGAATATACTTTACAACCAAAACAAGCTGTATGTTCACTATACTTTACCTCTGACAATGAAGAACAGATTTTATATGTCACTGAGCTTAACAGTCAGTAAAACAATTTTATCTATTCATGCACTAACATAACAATACAGAAAGCTAAATGTGCATTCATGAAATTCTCAGTACTTGATGGTACATTAAGAAATTATTTTCTGTTTCTAAGTTACTACTTTCTGTTTTTGATCTAGAACTCACATATTTGTCGTTTAGATATAGCTACACAAATATAACTCAACAAGCATTACTTTAACAGAATATTGTGCATGTAACTTACCATTGAGTATCTAAGAACAAACAAAACCCGTAAAATAACTGTGACAAGAATAAAAAAGTTCTTGACAAAATGTTTCAAATTGTTGTTTCTTACGATAAAAGGCAAGAAAATACATATCTTTATTTTCACATTTTATAAAACCAACATGTTTACTGTCTATCATTACAGAATATACTTTATAACCCAAATGAGCTGTAGGTTCACTATACATTAACTCTAACAGTGAAGAATGGGTTTTGTATGTCACAGAGCTCAACTCACAATATGCAGGTCGTAAGATTGAAACCTGTCGCCAAACATGCTTCTCAAATTTGACCAAAATGTTTGCGCACGCCTACGCAAATAGTCACATGAGCTACCGGTCTGTAAGTTTTACTACAGCTTCACTTAATAGCAAAAGTGGACTGTTTATAGTTTTTTATCATTCGGATTAAGGACGGCTGATATTGAGCAGCAACACTATAGCGTGAAAGGACCTGCAAATACATAAGTATTGGTTAGGCCAAGCAAACTAGATTATCGGTCTCTAGGTCAAGTTTTCAAAAGAATCATATGAGTGGACAGTTATTATTGATTATTCATTGA
>NW_013754355.1:0-1084 GCF_000517525.1 Limulus polyphemus | reverse complement strand
TGTTGAGTACGAGTGATGAAAGCTAATTGTTAAAACTTACGTTGCATTTCGTAAATATAATGAACCTAGTTTTACTCATATCTTTACTTTTCATGGGCCCAGCATGGGCAGGTTTGTTTCTTTGTTTGAAGTTAAGCACAAAGCTACACAGTGGGCTATTTGTGCTCTGCCCACCACGAGTATCGAAACACATTTTTCTAGCTTCATAAATCCGCAGACATACCGCTGTGCCATTGGGGGACACATGGCCAGGTGGTGAGGGTGCTTGACCCGCAATCTGAAGGTCGCGGTTCGAATCCACATCATACCAAACGTACTTGTCCTTTCAGCCGTGGGGCGTTATAATGTGACGGTCAATTCCACTATTCGTTGGTAAAAGAGTAGCCCAAGAGTTGGCGGTGGGTGGTGATGTCTAGCTGCCTTCCCTCTAGTCTTTCACTGCTCAATTAGGGATGGTTAGCGCAGATAGCCCCCGTGTAGCTTTGCGCGAAATTCAACAACAAAGAAACGAATTGTGAATTAGAAATATATATATTTTATACACGGCGCTAAACATTGTAAATAAACACTAAAGAAAATATAGTGTTCTCAGATCTTCATCCCTTGTATGAGTATGGTTACCGTCTTCATGTAACATCAAGGATATACTGTAATATTGCGGATATGTTGTAAAACTGTGCTATGTATTGTTGCAGAAAATGATGTGTGTTGAATCATAAGCGCCATTTGTGAAATAAAAACGAATTTCTTTATACACTATGTCTAAATTGCAGTGACATTCGCACAAAAGACGACTTTCTTTAGGAAACAAGAGGGTTTCACAACAGTTGGATCGGGACGGTTTCACAACAGTAGAATCAGGACAGTTCCACAACAGCAGGATGAGGAGGGTTTCACAACAGTAGGATCAGGAAGGTTCCACAACAGCAGGATCAGGAGGGTTCCACAAAAGCAGGATCAGGAGGGTTCCACAACAGCAGTATCAGGAGGGTTCCACAACAGCAGTATCAGGAGGGTTCCACAACAGCAGTATCAGGAGGGTTTCACAACAGTAGGATCAGGAGGGTTTCACAACAGTAGGATC
>NW_013754354.1:0-1085 GCF_000517525.1 Limulus polyphemus | reverse complement strand
AAAAAAAAAAAAGAAAAGAAGAATCAGGTAAATATGATATTTCTTGTTTTTTCAGGTGTATTCTATATTTATTTTTATAAAATGGGCAAAATTTAAAACTTAGAAAATTATTACATTATATAAGGTTAGATTAGGTAAGATAAAGAAAAATAACAATAAAAGATTTTCATGAGGTAAACTCGTGAGTAGCCTGTGCCTTAAGTAATTCACTAGGGTGACAGGAGCTATATGTTACCCAAATGACTTACAACTTGTGTGGTGGGGTAATTAGTTAGACATGGGTCAAAGGGTAATAAAACAATAAAATTTAAGTAGTAACATGTATACTGTTATGAGATTTTTTGATGTTTTATGGTGGTTACGAGATCAGTCAAACTGACCAACTTCATATACAGTTAGGATAGAAAAAATAACAGATAAAATATGAAGTTTTGCTTGAAAAAAACATTGAAAATTTATTTAGGTTTTTTTTAGAGATTATGCAAATGGAATTTGACAATTTTCAGATGAAGAAAAGTATTTTTAATCTGAATATAAAAATCACTTTGTACTCAGAGCAGTCAACACTTTGGCTCCATATGTTCACATAGAACTTTTTAGTTGAAATACTTCATTCTTAAGGAAAGCTTGAAAATTTTCATGAAGACACACAGAACATATTTGAAGTTATAGTATTAAAACTATAAAGGCCTATTTGGGGTCACAAACTTGGCCAATTCAACTGAACTCATAGCAAGGGAGATAAGTATTTTTATTTAAATACGCTCTGTGAATTCATAAAGTCATAGTTTGATCTTGACTATTCTGAGTGCAAAGTGATTTTTATGTTAAGATTAAAAATACTTTTTCATTTTACATAAGCTCTAAAATCTCATAAATGAATATCAAGTTTTTTCAGCAAAACTATATTTTATCTGTTATTTTCTCTAGATTGACACTGTATAAATGTCTTGTAATCACCACAAAAAAACATAAAATATATATAAATCAATTTTTATTTTATTTTTTGAATGACTGCATATTGTTATATACAAACACACTATTTACTATTACAGCCAAATTTAATACAATTCAATTCTCCCGGT
>NW_013754353.1:0-1085 GCF_000517525.1 Limulus polyphemus | reverse complement strand
TTTCCATGCCCATGAGCTCAATAGTTACCCACACTAATCCCCACAACCTTGCATAATGTCCTGTCATACCACAGAGCTTCTGTATGGCTTCTGGTACTCCTTTGTGATCCAGTACCTTGATACTCACAAGGATTTGCTGAGATGCAGATACTATGACAAAGTTGCATTTTTGGCCATCCAGCTTTCCTGTCACATAGACACTATGCGTACTTGCCATTTTACACTTAGCTGTTTGGACTTTCACAATGGGAGTTGGTGGGTGTCCCTCAGCACCAACCACTACTAGTTTCCCGAAGCTGACTTATTGGTAGTAGTCTTACACTGGCTCCTCATATGTCCTTGCTCTCCACAGTTCCAACAACCTTGCTGGGTAGCAGCCTTTTCTGCCATTACATCTTCCCTGTGTTGAAGTTTCTAGCATTGAGCTTTCTCATGCCCAGGTTTGTTACAGTGCAAGCAAAGTCCCTTAAACCTTTCTGAAAGCTTACCTTTTCTGGCCTTGAATCCTGACGACTGTACCAACCTTGGTACCTCTGCACTGGACTTAACATAGGATTCAAATTCAAGGGTTTTGGCCATTGCATCCTGCATAGTAGTGGGGTGTGCTTGCTTTACAAACTGATCCCTCAGCAACAACTTGAGGACATCGGGTGGAGCAGATGGGTAGGCCTCGTGTGCCATACTTTCCAAATCCTGTGCCAGTTTATGCAGGCTCTTCCCTTTAGCATGGACTCTCATCCTAAACCTAGCTCTGTAGACTTTGGATTGATTTTGAGTTCCATACCTAAGTTCTAGAGCAGCTGCCAGTGTTCTATAGTTGTGCCTGTCGTCTGCTGACAACTGCCCAAGTATTTCCAGTGGTTGTCCCTTCAGGCTCGTTGCTAGGTACACTGCTTTCTGCTGCTCAGTCCATCCATTTATTTCTGCCAGTAGCTCAAATTGTGCTCTATATGCTTCCCATGGTGCCTTCCCATCGAATTCCTGTGGCTTCCTTCATACTAGATCACCCCTATTGCTGACACTTGTGTCTGGAATGTGACTTCTGGCAGGACTGAAGATGTCTGCATTAGGGTTTAGCTGCATGG
>NW_013754352.1:0-1084 GCF_000517525.1 Limulus polyphemus | reverse complement strand
TTCAGAGAGGTCATATATGTTAAGGTACCAACTGTTTGTTTGTTTGTTTTTAATTATGCACAAAGCTACACAAGGGCTATCTGTGCTCTGCCCACCACTGGTATCGAAACCCGGTTTCTAGCGTTGTAAGTCCGCAATTGGTACCGCTGTGCCACTGGGGGGCGGTACCAATTGTGGTTTTTCTTATCTGAAACATCGGTTGATAAATGCAGCAAAGTCAGTCCATAATTACAAGGCGTTACCAAAACCTACTCTTTTTCTGGATGATAACATCTATCTGGCGATTAACACCTACAGCCTGCTAGTCTTCCCCGGAAACTTCCCTGTGAACTTTATACAACATCGAAGGTGTACTCTACAGAAGATTTTGGATTTGCACAGAATTCTACAATGCAATCTTAGTTCTCTTCTATAAAATGGTGATAACAGTACATCTAAACCTCTTATGATTTTTACTATACCAATAGTAAGTGGAATAATTTTTAGAACTACTGCTAGCTAGTCTTAGCTAAAGTCATACCTAGGCCATTCCTTAGCCTCCCATGTCTTTACAAGTGATTAAGCACTGTTCAGCTGTAGCTTGTATGATGCGCAACAAAGTCATGCAGTGTCCTTGATATTTCTGCATTTACTAGTAATTACATACACTATTCCTATGCACTAGCCAAGACATAGCAAACTCACTGGATGATTGATTATGATATTTGCTTATCTACATTCATATTTCTGTCATGATAGTATCCTGCTTATAACTGGGTTAATTAAATCTATTCGTGAGGTCACGTGTACATCATTGTTTTCTAACTATTCATTTTCAATGAACTAGATTGTGCTAATTCAAGTGGCACTCAGAAGTCCAGATACTTCAGTACTCTTCAGAAAAATCCAGGTCTAGTAGCTTTGAGAACCAGAAGTGTATCAACCATCAATTCCTGATTTGTATTTCCTAGTTTGTGATTGTGCTGTTAGTGAGAGTATTAGTGTCCTTAGAATAAATTATTTGTGTGTGATGGCCACCATATCTTCAATTACATAAATCTATATTTTTGGATAGTTCGCTAGTCTCTCCTGGAATAGGTGAAGA
>NW_013754351.1:0-1087 GCF_000517525.1 Limulus polyphemus | reverse complement strand
GACCGTCACGTTATAACGCCCCCACGACTGAAAGGGCGAGCATGTTTGGTGGGACGGGGATTCGAACCGGCAGATTGCGAGTCGAGCGCCCTAACCACCTGGCCATGCCGGGCATGAACGTATGTGAATATGCCTAGATCCGTCCTTTTATCTGTTTAGACTTTTTCCAAAGGGCTATATCATGTTTATATTCGTAAAAACCTATTGATCTGCCTCTAATAGCAATACTTCTTACATTTGCAAAACTATTTTGTTACTTTGAAATAGAATATTTTTCTCCATACTTTATTTAGTTCGAGATTCTGACCAATTTTCGATTGACATTGTTGTGTTTGTTCGTACGTTTTTGAGAACGAAGAAAGTAATCTTGTTCGTAGTTGCTTCACCTCGTCCACGTGACTTTGTTCAACCACAAGCAGAGCTGATGTTGCGTGACGAAGAAGAAAATATCGATAACATTCAGCTAGAAATGAGAAACTGTAGCTCGAGGCCATCTTTTGTTTGTATTAGAATGTGTACTCGTCGAGGAGTATGAGTTATATTGTCAACAGTTAATGTTACTCGCTGAACTGAAACACCCTCAGGCGGAACACCATCTCATAGTAACCTGGATTTTAGAAGCACTAGAGCTGAAGATCATCTTACGATGAAGTAATGAAATCAATAATAAAGCATACATTATTGAGAGCCCTGAAACTCACGATGAACCTAAAATAGCCTTAGTGTCATGAAGTTAACTCAAAAGGGAAATGTTTAGTTCCAGCCCCATGACCATCTTTGTTGCACATTACGCTTGGAAAACTGTTTTATAAATTACATACCTCAGCACTATTCAAAATAGATTCGGTTAGGATCATGATCAAAATATTGATTGGAATTGGTGAATAGTACATGATGAGATATGGGAAAAAATTTCAGGTTCTTGAGGAAACGTACTATACAAATATTCCATGATAAGTTATTATGCTAGGTAAATGCAAGAAAACTCATCACCCATAGAAGTATTCTCGGTAAGAAAACTTGAGATTAATGTACCTAAAAAAAAAAAAAAGAGAAGAGAGAGAAAGGCAATGACGTTGAAAAATGT
>NW_013754350.1:0-1085 GCF_000517525.1 Limulus polyphemus | reverse complement strand
GGAGAGGAGCATTCATTGTAACATTAGAAACCAAGGCTGAGCTAGCCAATAGGGAGCAATCAGTAGGACTCAACAAGGAGTGGAGTGAACAAGAGACATCACCCGATGAAGTAATTGGGTGGATTGGTACATAATTGTGTGACCAAACCTGGCTGAAGGTATCGACTGCCAGAGCCTGTGGATGAGGTACAAGTGACCAAAAGAGAGGTAATTTGGTGCTGAGGCCAGTAGCAAAGGCATCCAAGTGGGGAGAACCCCACCGATAGCAAATATTCCTGAAAACGAGGGGATATAATGCCCACTCCATGGGAGATATTTGGTCGGGATTCAAAAGACTATCCATGACCAGATTGATAGCACCCGGCACATGACATACAGTAGGGCGAATATGATGTGCGAGGGCCCAGTATAATTGATCCAATGTACGAAACATAGATCTATGTACTAGGTGCCCCCTTGGTGGTTGATATGTGCCACCATCATAGAATTGTCCAATCGAAACATCACCACACAATGTCGGGAAAGAAGAAGGAAGTGGTGCAATGCCCGATGTATGGCTAGAAGCTCAAGAACATTGATATGCGTCCATAAAAAGATGTAGATCCAGACGCGGGGTAGGAAGCGGAAGGCCAACCGATATCTGAGCTTTGTCCAGCCACCAATGCACATCATCTTGCAGGTAAGGAGGAAGGGAAATATACATCTCACCATATCATACCATCTAATGTCTACATACAACATACTATCAATATACAGCTCACCATATCATACCATCTAATGTCTACATACAACATACTACCAATATACATCTTATCATACCATCTAATGTCTACATACAACATACTATCAACATACATCTTATCATACCATCTAATGTCTACATACAACATACTATCAATATACATCTTATCATACCATCTAATGTCTACATACAACAGCGGAAGTCGCGTGACGCTGGGAGCATGCGCGCTGGAGTTTCTGGAAGGATCATGAATTTTCCTGGCAACTCTAGTTTATTCGAGACGCCCTCTTTTTTAGTATATAAGCCTGGCGAGAAAAACCAGAGTGATTGAAAAGATATAGAT
>NW_013754349.1:0-1085 GCF_000517525.1 Limulus polyphemus | reverse complement strand
CCGTGGGGGCGTTATAATATGAGGATTAATCCCACTATTCATTGGTAAAAGAGTTGGAGGGGTCGTGGATTCGAATTCCCGGTCCATCAAACATGATCGCCCTTTTAGCCGTGGGGGCGTTATAATGTGAAGATCAGTCCCACTATTCATTGGTAAAAGAGTAACCCAAGAGTTGGCGGTGGGTGATGATGACTAGCTCCCTTTCCTCTAGTCTTACACTGCTAAATTAGGGACGGCTAGCGCAGATAGCCCTCGAGTAACTTTGCGCGAAATTCAAAACAAACACACAAAAATAACTCGTTATTCAGTAGTTATAATTTTTCTTTGTTACATCTAAAATTTAGTTGTTTTTAGATTGTTACCAGAAGCTAAAATTTATGCCTACTTTATAAAAGATGGAATATGTATTTGAAAGATACTTAAACTCATTATCGCTTTCATGGCTATTTATTTTATCGTAAATTACGCGTGCAAACTTTTCAATTGAAACATTCTGTTGATGTAGTTAACTTATCAAATTTGGTTGACGGTTTTCACTTTAGAGTTGTTATTATGATATTTTATATTTTATTTCACCACTATTACACAACTAAAATAGTCCTCTATCTTCTTCAGTTAACTATAGTTTATATAACAATTAATACAAATAGAAAAAATAGCATACTCATGATCTCAGTAAATTATCTCTCAAGACATTCTCTAAATTGAAATACAATTTAAAATAAAGTCATACCGTTGTGAGAAACTTTTAACTACGTTCTGATTGTAGAATAAAAGAGGACAGTTAAAAGTATAGAGTGAAAACAGACGCAACTAGAGAGGCACGCAGTAAAGCGCACACCTACGCCACGCATCGTTCATCATATTCGGCTCTCAAAAAGTACGAAAGTGTGTTCGTATGTCCTTCGTTATCAACAGACACGGACCATTTTTGGCAAGACAATGACGAATAATATTCCACATAACTCCGCCAAATTTCATCAAATCCAATAATTTTTGACTGAGTTTTAGAGTAAAAATTGTGTGAAAAATCGGTCCCCATGTTAACAGATAGGGATTGTTTGGATTTTCGTGAACTAGACCCT
>NW_013754348.1:0-1277 GCF_000517525.1 Limulus polyphemus | reverse complement strand
CAGGAAATGACGTCATATTTACCTTAAGCAATCAAAACAATATGGTACTTCGAATTTATTTAGAACATATAAAAGGTGGTCAAAGATATGCAAAATATGATGAGTTCTTGGTGCGAAGTGAAAGGGAACTGTATAAAATGAGTTATAAAACGTACAAGGGTGACGCAGGTGAGAATTTTCATTCCGTAGATTAAAAAAAATTATAAATATAACTTGTCATGATATACATTTATTTATCGACACCTATCAATGACCAATGGTACTAAACTAATTATCTTTAACTGGGTTACAATAATGTTGAGAAATATTTGAAGGTATAGAACAGGTCAAGGAATTCCAAGAGCTAATGTTGCTTTTGGAGAAACATTTCTGAATCAATTCTAAAACAGAAATTACCTTTTAAATCAAAACCAACTGAATAATACAAACACACATTTTATAAAAATATCTGAGTAAAATACTCATTATTTTACCTTAAATTCTGACGTCACAATCGGGTTTCGTGAGTCATCGTTTTGATGATATTTTTACTACGTTGGAGATCTCGCTTTCAACCCACAATAACATGATGTTTTCCACCAGAGACAGAGATAATGATAAAGCGAAAGAGAACTGTGCCACGACTTACAAAGGTGGCTGGTTGTATAATAATTGTCATCATTCAAATTTAAACGGTTTGTATCTAGGGGGACCACATAAAGAATCCGCTGTTGGTATTAATTGGTATGATTGGAAAGGACATAAATATTCTCTGAAGAAAACTGAGATGAAAATACGACCAGTTGGATTTGTTGCAACGAAAGAACCACAAAAATGAAACATATTATTTGGTAGTGTAATTATGTTCATTATATCTTTATAGTTATCAATATCAGACAGAAGCAGAAATCTCTAAAGAAAGATTTATCGTAAATCTAATAACAATTATAATGTTTTGAAAATGTTTGATTTATAAGACTCTGTTTATTTTCTGTTGATCACGTGTGTTTAATGTAGAACTTTTAATTTTTATATGCAAATAGGACCTGATGGATTTGTTTCAAGGAAAGAACCACATAAATAAACCATAGAAATATATAGTCTCATTGTTAATGAATAGTGTAATAACGTTCATTATATCTTTAGTTATCAATATCAGAAAGTAAACAGAAATCTTTACAGAAAGATTTGTCGTAAATCTAATGACAATTATAATCTTTTTAAAATTCTAAGAAATGTTCTTATTATAATTTATTCTATATTTTTTGTTGATGACTTGTATTAATGTGTATTTTTTC
>NW_013754347.1:0-1082 GCF_000517525.1 Limulus polyphemus | reverse complement strand
CTGGAATCAAGGTCTTACACTGCGTGGAAGAGATAAATTCAGCAACAGGGACAGTGGAGAATTTGACAGAAACTCAGCTGCTGCGGTTATTTGCAGAGGATAATCTAAGCTTGCTGAAGTGGTACCAGAAGAAGCGAGACCGTTTCACCACTGCAAGTATCCAAAACATTCTGAAGGACATTTCGCATCGATGGTCGATGAAACGACGGACTTATCAAATACAGACCAAATTATCTATCTTCTGTGCGAGGTGTGTAGACGACGGTTTCGAAGCCCATAAAGAATTCACTAGTCTTTCAGAAATGATTTCTACAAATATGGAAAATAGTTTACGCACAACTGAAGATGTCATTTTAAGTATGATGGTACTGAGAGTGAAGGACAGCCGTGGTCAGTGCTATGATGTTACTGAGCCTGCTGTGTCAAGCGAGGGGAATCGAACCCCTGATTTTAGCGTCGTAAGTCCGACGACTTACCGCTGTCTCACCCGGGGACGAGTGCCTCACGAACTCTCCGTGTGAACGTTGCTTCGTCTATTCTGGCGCGTAATGCGCGTGAACCATTTTTGGGCAGAATTGTCACCGGTGATGAAAAATGGATTCTCTATGTGAATATTAAATGCCCAAAAAAGCACGTGTGATGTTTGATAAACGTCAAAAATTGACCTTTCACCAGAAAAAACCACTTCAGACCCCAAAACCTGGACTCCATCCGCAGAAAGTGATGCTTTGCATTTGGTGGGACATCAAAGGAGTAATTCATTTCGAACTCCTCAATCCACAGCCAACTGTCAATGCAGAGATTTATAGTCAGCAACTGGAACGTTTAAATCAAGGCCTTCATCAGAAACATCCTTCACTCGTCAATCGGAAAGATGTTCTTCTTCTCCACAACAATGCACGTCCACATGTGGCACGTTTGATGCAACACAAGATTGTGTAGTTGGGAAGTTCTCCCCACCCTCCATATTCTCCAGATATGGCACCATCAGATTACCATCTTTTTCGTTCGCTGCAACACCATCTTAATGGGAAAACGTTTGCAAATATGGAAAGTGTTAAAGAGAACGTCGACATGATTTT
>NW_013754346.1:0-1081 GCF_000517525.1 Limulus polyphemus | reverse complement strand
AAGTAGTAATAACTACGCAGCGTAAAATCAGTAAGGCAGCCTGTAAATCAGGCTTTTCTGGTGTTGTAAACTATAATTATTATAAGATCACTTGCTTAGGGTGTTTATGTTTCCCGTCTGATATAAACGTTCTGAGAATCGTACAGCAACAATCGTCACATTATATGTTAGTACACTCGCTATTTTAAATCTGGACACGTTTATTTGAAGTTTATGAGCTTAGAATATTTGTGGATAAATTTATATCCATCGTAATATTATATTTCCAGAAGTCCACTTGTTTATATGAGTTATATAGATATATGTTTATAAACCCCAAAAGGGGAATTACTAACACACTAATTCCCCTGCTTCAATCGTTTGATCCTTACAAGCTTCTGCTTTCCCAATTCTTGATCCCGAGGGGTTTCGTGCTTGAAGGGTTAAAACGTTAGACAACTAGGATAATAGTAATGATAGGTACATGACAATCGAGTACAGTACCGCTGTAATTTCGTTGTTCATACGAAGATTATTACATGTATGCTATAAATTGAGATGTTTAGCCTAGAAAATGCACGATTCTAGAAAGTTCGAGGGTGTTGCTTCTCCATAAGAAACCTTTGAAATCCAATCTCGGTATACGACACGTTCATTTTTTTAATGGTGTTTTTTTTTGCTAGTAATTCAACATCAAAAATATTTCTTTACTCACACACGTGTATATCTGTAAAATAATTATTATTTCTGGCAAACCCTAAATGATATAGACATCTTAGTATTGATAGCTTTTTACGGAATGGTTTAATTTTAGGTTAGAACTACTCATAAGTCCTAATCAAATAAATGTTGTACATAGTTGCCATGTGGATTAGGTCTCACATGATACACTTTTCTAAGAACCGTCTTTTGTGTGTGTGAAACTAAATAAAACGTTTTATTTTTTCAGTTCAATTCAAATTTAATTTATTCAAAAAATAAGTTCAATACACTTAATATAAAAATTCGGTTTGTTTGTAATTAAGCACAAAGCTACCCAATGGGCTATCTGTGCTCTGCCCACCACGGGTATCGAAACCCGGATTCTAGCGTCGTAAGTTCG
>NW_013754345.1:0-1083 GCF_000517525.1 Limulus polyphemus | reverse complement strand
CTATAACAAACGCTATAATTCACAACGAACGACTCACGTGCTCGACTCAATCGTCAGTTTCTCTCTGTCTGCAGTTCAATTACATTGTTGCCGTCACTTCTTGGCGGCTTATATATACAAGACTACTGCATATCTAGTAGCCTCTCGAGACTTCACGAACCTTCGAGAATATGACGTTACTAGCATCACGTGAACCCCGCTGTCATAACAATATGTAATAATGCTCCTGACTTCCATAATTAGATCATGAACTATGGTGTTTCATTAGAAGGTAGAAAGTGGTAGTATTTATTTATAAGCATCTAATTCCGAGAGTTTGTTAAATTTTGCATTTGTTTGTTTGAAGTTAAGCACAATTGGCTATCTGTCCTCTGCCCACCACGGGTATCGAAACCCGGTTTCTATCGTTATAAGTCCGCAGACATACTGCTGTGCCAATGGGGGGTGGGGGCAGAATAGAGGGAAGGCAGCTAGTTGACACCATCCATCACTAAACTCTTGGGCTACTCGAGTTGGACAGTGGCATTTGACCACTAATGCACCCATGCTCCAAAAGTGGGAAGCATAGCTTTTGTGACAGGAAAAGAATGTGAACAACACAACTTCGTATCCACAGCCTGGCATGCTAACAACTGGCTTGGGTTCGGCCCCAATTCAGTTAGAAACTATGTTTCTATACCCATGGTGTGCAGAGCACAGATAGCCCTTTGTGTAGCTTTGTGCTTTACTACAAACAATCAATAAATTTTCTTTGAAATTAAAAAAAAGGCTTACAGTTGTCAACTCACTTGCTATATATTGTACGGGACTTCTGCTACAATGATTCAATTATTGCCTGCTAGTCTTAAAGCTACAACTTTTTTGTTGTTGGTGATGGTGTTTTTCAAGTGCCACTCATTAAGAACACCAACATTGGGTGCTGTTTTCACAGTATCTGAGAACCAAATGATTAGCCTTCAGCACCTCAATCACTCTATGTCGGTGTGCATGCATACTGTACAGGTCCCCTCAATGTGGATTCCTGTATGTGGTGAGGGACCTCCCAGGGAAGATTCTGTATTTTCAGTTACTTCCTCTGGATCT
>NW_013754344.1:0-1086 GCF_000517525.1 Limulus polyphemus | reverse complement strand
GAATGGGTTACGTTGTTACCAGGTTAGGGATTGGGACGTCACTGTTTCCATATCTTGGAGTATCATTACACACATATATTTTCATTTTATTTGTAAAGCAAACAACGGGATTATGTTGTTCCCGCGGCAGGGATTGGGACTTGAATTTTATCGTTATAAGCCTTCTAGCCATGAAGATTGTATACACTTTATACAACAAATATTACTTTAATAATTATTAATAACAGCACAAGTCACTTCGCTTTACACATTCTTACCTTGTAAGATAATTTGTCCTGAATTAAGCCTACAATCACTCGGCTAAGGGCATGAACAACTCCAGAACCAATAGTGGACAGAAACGTGTCGTCTGATATAAACGTCTGTCCATATGTCTGGAAAACAGTAAGAAAGTATTTTTGAACTAAAAATAACTTTCTTTCACTAATCAGGTGAAACTGTGTCAAAACAGTCATGGTGTTGGTACTTAGTTTGTAACTACAAGTTCTTCTTATTTTATATTAGGTTTGAACACCACAATCAGTATTTTCATACATAAGGTTTTAGTTCAATGCAGTATCTCAAGATGGTTTATGATGAGTATAATGTTAATTTATTTATGTAAGTCGTAGTTTTGGGAGTTAGAAACTTTCATTATCTCAGAAAAAACAAATTAATATCAAGTTGATATACTTACCTTATAAAAAACATTCACAAACATGAATGGATAATATGAGCAAATACAAACTATGGATAAAAGATAAAATTCTCTCATTTTAAGAGCTTCCTTTGGTGACACATGAAGTTCAACTGGACCATTACTGTACGTTTGATCGTCATCAACGTTCACATTGACTGAATCTTCTTCCAATGATTCACATAATTTTTCGTTATTTATTGTTGTTATACAGTCCAAATCTTTCGAAACTGGTCCACCAAGTTCTTTACTACATGATTGTCTTGACGTTTCGTACACAGTAGTTAGTTCGCTGGAAATTATTTCTTCCTGTGTTAAAAATATGAATACCGTTGTTTCCTATGTATATAAACTGAAACGAAACAGCACATACGCCACATCTGTCCATCAAAAACCCACTAGCCAGGGAA
>NW_013754343.1:0-2923 GCF_000517525.1 Limulus polyphemus | reverse complement strand
TTGTCCAGAAAAATCTCAAATGAATCTAAAGTAAAACCAGTAGAAATTTATTAAACAGTGTAAAAACTAAAATACAAGATTCGGTGATTTCCCTAATTTCATTGTTTTAAATACTAGGTTCTGTGTTCATTAAAAATCTAATTTGTATTACAGATATGGTACCTCGCATCAAGGCGAAAAATATTGAATATTATTACCATTAACCTAATATTAATTACATTTTAATCAAAGGACTTTGCTCCTTGTTAAGTGCATTATAACATTAAGAAAAACTCCAAGACGAAAGTCAAATAAATCTATATCCAAGAATGTACGCACAAAAACTAATATTTTTTACGAATAATGACATAAAACATACTTCTTAATTAATCACACCTTCTTGCGGCGGTAGGATAAACTATGATGAGGAACTTACCAATTACTATGACCACCAAGAACAGGTATAAAAAATTAGTTAACATGTTTTACTTTACCAGAGTAGCAACACAGCTGATCACTTAGTATTTTAATTCATAGCTCTGTCTTCTGTTATGGTTTATTTGCGATCTATTTATATTTGTGAACTCAGGAGTTCAAACCCTTTCGATTGATATATTTGACCACGCCCAAGGTCTTATAGGTTAATTTACTCTAATCCTGCCTAAAATAATTTCAATTTGAGGGTAGGCAGGTAGAGATCCTGATGAGTAATATAATTGAATCGAGTATAGGCGCGTTCCACGCTTGGTATTTGCTGGCGCCAAAAATATAGCTAATGCAAAGAAAGAATAAAAGATCTCATAGATTAATTTACTCTAATCCTGCCTAAAAGCATTTCAAGTGCCGCGGCTATTGATGATGCCCTCTTTTTTATAATTTGAGTGTCAGAAAACGATTGGATGGTTGTTTAGCATAAAGCTATACAACGAGCTATTAGTGCTGTCCGGTTTGTGGCGTTATAAGCCTTCAGACTTACAGCTGAGTCACTGAAAACAGACAAAGTTATTTTAGTTTTAAATGTACAAAACATTATCGAATGACAAAATACTGAAACTTTTACGCTTATATACTTATTACGCGAGTAAAAAATGTCAAGTACCTAATACTTTTAATTAGCGTAAGATTGCTGTGTCGATAAAATAATCAGTTGTAACATTTTACATCAAGCAACAAAATAATCTGCTATTCTCCACCCGCTGGGACAACGGTAAATTCAAGGATTTACAACGCTAAAATCAGTGGTTTAATTCCTCTCGGTTGACACGAATTCTCAAACACACTTACATATCTACAAATTTTGCTATACAACTGGTGTTATAAAAGAAAATATCCCCCGCTCTATAAGCTATAGATGTATTAAAAAATGGTTATTATTTTAGCGTTCCTTCTGGCCAGTATTTCAAAATTAAGGACTGACAAAAATGGATTTATTAGATTTTCCATAAATAAAAGATACAAATATAATTGCCATGTAGGTGTTTATATAATAACATTATTTCACAACACCGCGAAAGCGCTTTATGAAATATTTTTATTTTCAAGTTTTGAATTAGAAAAACTCTTTGCCCCACCTGCAGTTGCTCAATAGTAAGTAAGGGAGTTTATAAGGCTAAAAATCGGGTTTCGATACCTGTGGTGGGAAGACACAGATGTCCCATGCATCTTTGTGCTTAAGAAAAAACAACATTAAAAGCGCACATTGAGCATATTCAATTATTTAGTTCGTGTACATCAAGGCCAAAGTTCAGGGTTTCCTGTTGGCCCATACTCATCTTGCTTTCTGAAACATGAAGCATAAAACAGGTTTGATAAACTGCAATAGAAGAAGGTTGGTGTTTCCCAGGAACTCGTTTCCTGAAATAACAACGTAGTTGCCTGAAGCAGAAACACTATACTGAGGTCATAAAACCCATTAACGTAGCAAACCAAGATATAAAGCATCCTCTTGCTGTGGAAATAGTATATCCGTTTTATACTTATTGTTTACATCTTTTATTAATCTTACATTGTTTTTTGTTTTCAATTCGTTATTAATTAAATCCAGATATGAATAATGTTAAGGTGAAGCATATTTAACCAATCACAGTAACTATGCTAGAGCTACTCTAGCCGCTTCCAGGAAATAATCACGTGACAAGTTGGATAACTACAGGATAAAGTGTGTTATCTTTAATTTACATTCTTGCTTTGGTGGCAGCATTACGTGGAAATAACAACTGGTAAGTTTATTATTACATAGAGCTATTTTTTGGTCTCCCTAAACTAAATGTTATTCTTATTAATTGTAAAATCTGTT
Organism: Limulus polyphemus; assembly: GCF_000517525.1. Taxonomy (NCBI): domain Eukaryota; kingdom Metazoa; phylum Arthropoda; class Merostomata; order Xiphosura; family Limulidae; genus Limulus; species Limulus polyphemus. Next base: position 648 of record NW_013754343.1, on the reverse strand, counting down.
AACTTTTATGCGCAATTCGTTAGACAAACATTTATTTTATTATATTCATCTAGGTTTGTTTTAATGTTTTGTACACAACAGTCACGTTCTGAAGTTTGAATGTAATAACACTGTGATGGTTTTATAGGAAATAATACTGTATTTTAGAGTATTTTAAGAGGAAAAATTTTTTTAAAGATTTATTCGTTTTGATTTATTGTTTGGTGGACAAGACCATTGTTTGAACAACCTTCACATGATTATCTTTCTAGTAATTAAAGATTAAGAATTATGTAATAAAATTCCTTATATTCGTATAAGGAATAATGTTTATGAGATAAAACATAAATAATAAAATTATTACCTAAGTAATGTAATCACAAAGTTATTGATAAATCACAGTCAATGAAATAAATTATCAGAAGAATTGAAATTAGAGAAACTAGTTTAGAGACATCTGTGTGTCTTCTTCAGTCTCACGTTGTGTTCTGGCAAGAAAATTGTCAAAAACACCAAAGTGACCCCCCGAACTTTGAATTCCCCTAAGGACACTAAACCCGTGTCCTTGGGAGGTGCTGATATTAGGGACATTTTTGTTTATGCAACTTTCGACGATTATTTTTATGTAGTGGTCAATTGTGTATACAATTATTATTTGTTTCAATATCT
>NW_013754342.1:0-1085 GCF_000517525.1 Limulus polyphemus | reverse complement strand
AAATAGATCTTAAGGTAGACACAGTAGATATATATATATCTGGCTCTAACAATTTATTGTAAAGTAGACACTGTAGATATCTCAATAAGGCCCTGAAACAAATATATCGTAAAGAATACACAGTAGATATTTGAATGTGGGGCTAAAACAGATATATCATAAAGTAGACATAATAAATATCTCAATGTGGCTCTAAAAATATATTTTAAAGTAATTATTGTAGATATCTCAATGTCGCTCTAAAACAAATAGATCGTAAAGTTGATACAGTAGATATCTCAATGTGGCTCTAAAACAAATAATTCACAAAGTAGACACAGTAGATATATCAATGTGGCTCTAAAGGAAATAATTCGTAAAGTAGACACACTAGATATCTTAATATGGCTCTAAAACAAAGAGATCGTGAAGTAGACTAAGTTGATATCTTATTGTAGCTCAAAAACATATAGATCGTAATACAGACACAGTAGATATCTCAATGTGGCTATAAAACAAATATATCGTAAAGTAGACATAATAGATATCTCAATGTGGTTCTAAAAATGATCGTAAAGTAGGCACAGTAGATATCTCAATGTGGCTCTTAAATATATTGTAAAGTAGACACTTTAAACATCTCAATGTCGCTCTATAACAAATAGATTGTAAAGTAGACACAGTAGATATCTAAATGTGGCTCTAAAACAAATAGATCATAAAGGAAACAAAGTAGATATCTCAATGTCGCTCTAAAACAAAAAGATTGTAAAGTAGACACAGTAGATATCTTAATGTGGCTGTAAAACAAATAGAATATAAAGTATACACAGTAGATATCTCAATGTAGCGCTAAAACAAATAGATTGTAAATAAGACACAGCAGATATCTCAATCTGGCTGTAAAACAAAAAGATCGTAAAGTAGACATAATAGATATTTCAATGTGGTTCTAAAAAATGGCACGTAAAGTAGGCACAGTAGATAACTCAATAAGGCCCTGAAACAAATATATCGTAAAGTAGGCACAGTAGATAACTCAATAAGGCCCTGAAACAAATATATCGTAAAGTATATACAGTAGATATCTCAATGTGGGTCTAAAA
>NW_013754341.1:0-1086 GCF_000517525.1 Limulus polyphemus | reverse complement strand
GTGCAAATCTACATAAATGGGCTCTATCCACCGAGTGTATCGAAACCTTGTAGCATTGCGCTTAAAAACAAAAACCAGCTGGATATAACACATATTTTTAGTTTAACATCCAGTATTCTATGAAATGATACCCATGAACTCTAATAACTTTATAATGCACATACAATACAAATGAGAGCTTTCTTCAGTTTAGAAACGAAGTTATAAAAATTACTTAAATATTTTAAGCGACTATGTTGAATTTGTGGTGCATTCTGGAATGATCATTCATGGCGAATATCTCACTGATGAAACCCTTATCTCTAAGTTACATACAGAGGTCTCAGCGGAGAACTATTCGATAATGGAGGTGGATCGTGGGGTTCTTCTTGGACCTGCTACCTTAGATGATGAGAATATTCGATAACGCTCTTTTTCTACTGTTGCTTTTACGTCGTATTGGAATTAATATTATTAAATTGAGGTAAGTTGATACTTACAGACTTAGTCACTGAACATTAACCCATAGCATTACAACAATAATAGACAATCCCAAATTTGTAAGAAAAGTAACAACTCTAACATATTCAAATATTGTCAAATTAATATCTTTTAGAATTCTGATTAAAATTCTCTCTTCTATATTTCAGAGTAACTTTCTCTAAAGAAGGAATGACTATCGTGTTCGTCGTGCAACAACCATATATCAGCCTCGATTCCTGATATGCAAAGTTTCTTTAGGCTTCGATTATTTAGAAAAACGTTCTTTATTTAAAATTGAGAAAATATCATTAACTGAAAACGCTCTAGGATTATGTTTTTTCTTCTTTTCTGTTAACCAGCACGTTATAAGTTGTGAAAGTCCAATTTAATAAATACACTAATGACTTTACCAAAAACTTAGACAAACTCGTCATACATGTGCTTGTGGTGTTGTGGTCATCAAGTCCGCTTAAAGGGCACACGTGTTTTTGAAGGGCTCTGTCAGTGTGAAAAGTTACACGCGCTTTTTGAATTTTTACTTCTGAATTTTTCGAGTGCGGAAGTAATAGGACCTATTTACTATATCTAGTGCTTCTGCTGGTGTTAGAGCTAACCATTATAGCC
>NW_013754340.1:0-1343 GCF_000517525.1 Limulus polyphemus | reverse complement strand
GTATTTAATGTGTTGTTGTATCTAACCTGATACTGGCAGTTTTTGTAAGTATTTTATTTGTTTTTGTATCTAACCTGGTACTGGCACGGGTTGTTAAAAGTCTTTAATGTGTTGTTGTATCTGACTTGATACTGACAGGAGTTGTTGTAAATATTTTATGTGTTTTGTATCTAATTTGGTACTGGCTCAGTTTGTTGTAAGTCTTTTATGTGTTTTTGTATCTAGCCTGATACTGGCATGGGTTTTTGAAAGTCTTTAATGTGTTGTTGTATCTAACCTGTTACTGGCAGGAGTTTTTATAAGTCTGTATTGTGTTGATGTTTCTAGCTTTGAACGGGCAGGAGTTGTTGTAAGTATTTTATGTATTTTTGTATCTAACCTGGTAATTTCAGGGGTTGTTTTTAAGTCTTCAATGTGTTTTTGTATCTAACCAGGTACTGGCACGGGTTTTTGAAAGTCTTTAATGTAATGTAGTATATAACCTGATACTGGCAGGAGTTGTTCTAAGGATTTAAGGTGCTTTTGTATCTAACTTGGTACTGGCACGGGTTGTCGTAAGTCTTTAATTTGTTGTTGTATATAACCTGGTACTGGCAAGAGTTGTTGAAAGTCTCTAATGTGTTGCTGATTCTAACCTGGAACGGGCAGGGGTAGTTGTTAGTTTTTAATGTGTTATTGTATCTAACCTGATACTGACAGAAGTTGTTGTAAGTATTTTATGTGTTTTTGTATCTAACCTGGTACTGGCACGGGTTGTTGAAAGTCTTTAATGTGTTGTTGTATCTAATCTGATACTGGCAGGAGTTGTTGTAAGTATATTATGTGTTGTTATATCTAACCTGATACTGGCAGGAGTTATTGTAAGTATTTTATGTGTTTTTGTATCTAACCTTATAGTGGCACGGGTTGTTGAAAGTCTTTAATGTGTTGTTGTTTCTAGCTTTGAAAGGACAGAGGTTGTTGTAAGTCTTTAATGTGTTGTTGTATCTAACCTAATACTGGCAGGAGTTGTTGTAAGTATTTTATATATTTTTGTATCTAACCTGGTAATTTCAAGGGATGTTTTTAAGTCTTCAATGTGTTTTTCCAGGTTAGATACTACTTGCACGGGTTGTTGAAAGTCTTTAATGTAATTTTGTATCTAATTTGATACTGGCAGGAGTTGTTGTAAGTATTTAAGGTGCTTTTGTATCTAACTTGGTACTGGCACGGGTTGTTGAAAGTCTTTAATGTGTTGTTGTATCTATCGTGGTACTGGCAGGAGTTGTTATTTGTCTGTATTGTGTTTTGTATCTAACCTGGTACTGGCACGGGTTGTTGAAAGTCTTTAATGTAGTTGTTGT
>NW_013754339.1:0-1081 GCF_000517525.1 Limulus polyphemus | reverse complement strand
ATGAAGAAATTGTTAATAAATTACTTAAATTTGCAGATGATATTAAGGTCTTGGATGTTGCTAGCCGTGAAGAGGATGCTGCTGATTTACAAAAGGATTTAGGTCATTTAGTGAGTTGGGCAAATAAATGGCAAATGGGTTTTAGTTATAATATATACTAAATAATGCATGTTTTATAATTATAATGTATTTGAATTATAAGTATTATTTGAATGGGTTGTTGTTTGTTACTAAGCACAAAGCTACACAAAAGGCTATCTGTGCTCTGCTCACCGCGGGTATCGAAACCCGGTTTATAGCAGCATATGTACGCAGACATACCACTCTGCCACGGGGGGGGGGGATAATTTGGATGAGAATAACCTTAACAGTGTCATGAAAAAAGGGATTTTGGTGTAATAGTTGATCAGTCTCTTAAGCTATTCAAGCACTGTGCTGTTGTTAGTGGTAAGGTAAATAGGATTTTACGTTGTATCTTCAGAAATATTGAATACAAGTCTAAAGCGGTTATAATTCCATTGTATAGATCACTGGTTGGGCCACATTTGGAGTATTGTGTTCAGTCTTGGGAAGGACATTAACTTGTTGGAAAGGGTTCAGAGGAGGATTACTAGAATGGTGCCTGGGATGAAGGGGTTGTCATACGAGGAGAGGCTGAAATCTCTCAGATTGTTTTCTCTTGAAAAAAGAAGAGTTAGAGGGGATCTGATTGAAGTGTTTGATATTTTAAAAGGAATTGATAGTGTTGATGCATCATCTTTTTTTTCATATCTATCCCTGAGAATAGTAGGACTAGGGGACACAAATATATATATTTTGGCAGGGTAGGAGTCCTCTTCCGTTAAGACAGTTTTATTTTTCTAAATGGGTGGTTGGACTTTGGAACAAATTGCCTTTGGATGTTGTAGTGGTAGTAAATTTAACAGAAAGTTTGGTAAGTATATGAATGATAAAGGCTGGTTTTAAGATTGTTTTTTTAATTTATTTATTAATAATTTTAGTTTAGTTTAGAGGATGGAACAGCCGAGATGGACCAATAGATTCCATGTTGTCCCGAAACATTATGTTATGTTATATCACT
>NW_013754338.1:0-1977 GCF_000517525.1 Limulus polyphemus | reverse complement strand
TTTATTGAAGAATCCAACCAACTTTAGTATTATTTTCTTATGAAAAATGTTGCTTTGTTGAATAATGCAACCAACTTTGGTATTTTTGTCTAATGAAAGTTGTTGCTTTGATGAAGAATCCAACCAACTTTAGTATTATTGTCTTATGAAAGTTGTTGCTTTGATTGAAGAATCCAACCAACTTTAGTATTATTGTCTTATGAAAGTTGTTGCTTTGATGAAGAATCCAACCAACTTTAGTATTATTGTCTTATGGAAGTTGTTGCTTTGTTGAAGAATCCAACCAACTTTAGTATTATTGTCTTATGGAAGTTGTTGCTTTGTTGAAGAATCCAACCAAGATTAGTATTATTGTCTTATGGAAGTTGTTGCTTTGATGAAGAATCCAACCAAGATTAGTATTATTGTCCTATGGAAGTTGTTGCTTTGATGAAGAATCCAACCAATTTGAGTATATTTGTCTGATGAGTAAGAGAAGATGACAGGTGGTAACATAACTTCATTAAGTATTGAGCTTGTGCAAATTTCTAGTAACATATAGTTACTCTTACACCAAATCTTAATGACGATACTGTAAGATGAGAAAACCAAGTTTAAATAACAAATAAAGAAGCAGGAAAAACGTTTGTTTTTCATGTTTTTGTGAACATTTCGTACTTCTACAAGAAAGACGTGTTTTGGGTGTTTTAAAAAAAATAACGTTTTTTATCAAATCTACTCAGACTTAAATTGTAATCCTTCGTGAGTATTCCAAGAAATGTTTTAAAATGTTTAATTTGTTTTGTCTTTGTACTAAACATGATTCCACTAGGTGGAAAACTATAGATTTAGCGTAATATTTTGTTTTGTTCCTGAAATTCGTGCAAAGCTATTGTCGGGCTACCTACGCCCAGCCGTCCTTAATTTTGAAGAGAAAATCTAGAGGGAAGGCAACTAATCAATACCACCGACCGCCAACTCATGGTTTACTGTAATCGTATATTGAGATTTCACCGTCACTCTTATAATGCATTCACGTCCCCAAAGTGCGGAGGGCGTTTTTTTTGCGGCAAAGGGACGCGAACCACGGAACCCTCAGATTCCAAGTCCGGCAAGCTCAACACTAAGCCATACTCAGAATTCATATTTATTAACCAAAAATAACAACTTCACTGAAAGAAAGATAAAAAATCAAATTTCGATTCCCGAAACTTTTTCAATTATAATTAATTTATTCTATTAATTTTAACACAATTTTAAGGAGGTTATATAAAAGTCAGCAATATAAAACAGTGAGGAGAATATGTTTCAAGAATTTATACATACATATACAAATGTATTTTATTTTCTGTAAAACGTTATTTCTTATAATTATCTAATACAAAATTCAAGTTAGAAGATCATGTCCTTGATTATTGCAGTTATCCTAAAAACGTACCAAGTTGGCAAATCCGGGTTTAATTGGTTGTTTGTTTGTTGAATTTCGCGCAAAGCTACTTAAGGAAATCCGCACTAACCTAATTCAGATGTGATATAACAAAAGGGAAGGCAACTAATCAACAACACCCACCGCCAACTCTAATCGAATAGTGGGATTGACCGTCACTTTATAACGCCCCAACAGCTAAAAGGACGAGCATGTTCGGTATCAGGATTCGATCCTGTGAACCTCAGGTTGCGAGTCGAGTGCTCTAATCACCAGGCATCCCAGGCCCTTTATGAAGACCCCCATTGGCACAGTGGTATGTCTGCGGACTTATACTGCTGGAAACCGGGTTTCGATACTTGTGGTGGGCAGAACACAGATAGCCCTTTGTGTAGCTTTGTGCTTAATAACAAACAACAACAACCTTTATGAAGTGTACAATAGTGAGTACTCAAGCTCTTGTTACCGTTCTCTAAAATGTAAAAAAGTGGCTAATCGGACTGTTGGTAGCCCAATAATATGTACAAACATGGCTAATTGGACTGTTGGTAGCCCTATAAGATGTACAAAAA
>NW_013754337.1:0-1085 GCF_000517525.1 Limulus polyphemus | reverse complement strand
ACTATTGGCAGGTTTCAGGAATGTTTCCTATAAGGAGAGATACACAGGATGATAGGAATCGATCAAGGCCTTAATGTCATCCAAATTTAAAAAAACCTCAACAATTCCACTGTATTAATGTGGCCATTTTCATTTAGGAGGAGGAGAACCTTTCTGCTTGTGACCACGCCATTTTTCGTTAGTAGAAGGAGGTCTGTCAACCTCCATGGAACCTTCCTGGGTCGATTGGGCAGATCTCTATTGGTAGAAGGAGATTCCAGTGACTGAGGGCACGAACGAATAATAGTACTGCATCTTGGGGCCAAAGGAAAGGGAGAAGAGCAGTCACTGGAAGTGATGGTGGGGACAGACAAAATAGTAGATGTAAAAGACTCTTGCCATGGTGTGAGAAAGACTCTGATGGAGGCACAGAAAGATTTGTCTGCACTCCAACTGTAGCAGTGGAATGGAGAGCAGCAGGATATGTTCAAGATGGAACAGGGGACAACAACTTCCAAGCTTCTAAATGTGTTCACTTACCCATTAACTGTTTTTTGATCAAATATATATATATTTTTTTTTAAGGATTGGGTGATCCAAAAAAAAAGGGAGAAAGATTCAGTGCCCACTGACCCCACCCACCATGGAGTCCTATGAGGGGATGCACTAGAATGCTAAACAAGGAGATTGTAGCAATGTCAGGGCTTCATGAGCACTATACCCAAACACCAGCATCAGACACAATGCCCACAACACCCACTGAGAATTCCTAACACTGGTACTCAGTTACCCTAGCCAAACAAGACTAGCTGACTGACCCTGGGGGAGCCACCTCGAGGCCACCCCTCTACAGGAATTCAAGGCCAAAGTGGTGTGTTGCAATGCCCCAGACAACACTCAACCACCAGGATCCTCTCCTCCCCTTCATGGGTCACCACACACAGCAAACATGTGGGTGAATGTTCAGATCACAGAGAAGGTATACTGAAATTACAGAACCTTCCCTGCGAGGTCCCCTCACCATGTACAGGAATCCACATCGAGGAGTGGTATTTTGTATCTGAATGCACAAAGTTTATAAAATGTAAAGGAAGTGTTGTATATTT
>NW_013754336.1:0-1084 GCF_000517525.1 Limulus polyphemus | reverse complement strand
CGTCGGAATGAAGTTACGGAAAATCAACTAACGAACGGAGACGTAACAAATTGGTGTCAGAAAGTAGGGACAAAAAAAATGGAAACGAGAAGCGGCAAATCAAACTACAGCTTAGCAGATTTGATGGCAGCAATACAAGAACAACAAAAGAAACAAGAAGAACGAGAAGAGAAACAAGAAGAGAAATTACAGCAGTTCTTGGAGGAAAAAGAAAAGAAACAAGAAGAGAAATTACAACAGTTGTTAGAGGAAAAAGAAAAGAAACAAGAAGAGAGATTACAGCAGTTGCAAGAAAACCTGCAACAATGGCAGCTCGAACAGCAAAATAAACAAGAAGAGAGATTACAGCAGTGGCAAGAAAACTTGCAACAGTGGCAGCTCGAACAGCAAAATAAACAAGAAGAGAGATTACAATAGCTATTGGAGGAGAAAGAAAATAAACAAGAAGAGAGATTACAACGGCTATTGGAGGAGAAAGAAAATAAACAAGAAGAGGGACTGCAGCAGTGGCAACTGGAACAAGAAAGGAAACAAGAAGTACAAACGGAAAACATTAGTATATTTAAAAACGAATTAGATACGTTAAAAAACAATTTATTGTCTTTTACACAAGGAGGATACATTAACCATCGACTTAACCAGCCCCAGACAATGGCAAGCCCCTTCCAGACCCTGCAGCTAAACCCTAATGCAGACATATTCAGTCTCGTTAGAAGTCACATCCCAGATATGAATGCCAGTACTAGGAGTGATCCAGTACGAAGGAAGCCACAGGAATTCGATGGGAAGGCATCGTGGGAAGCATATAGAGCACAATTTGAGCTATTGGCAGAGATGAATAGATGGACAGAGGAGCAGAAAGCAGTATATCTGGCAACTAGCTTGAAGGGACAACCACTGGAAATACTTGGACAGTCATCAGCAGACGACAGACAACTATAGAGCACTGGTAGCGGCTCTAGAACTCAGGTACGAAACCCAAAATCAGTCAGAAGTCTACAGGGCTAGGTTTAGGACAAGAGTCCGTGCTAACGGGGAGAGCCTGCAAGAGCTGACACAGGACTTGGAAAGCATGGCACACAAG
>NW_013754335.1:0-1083 GCF_000517525.1 Limulus polyphemus | reverse complement strand
AAATAAATCAAATGGAAGAATAACTAAAAGACCGTTATCAAAGTTGATAACATTTAGAGGCAGAATGATATAAAAAGACTGTAATCAAAGTCGACAAAATCTAGTCCAAGAAGGCTTAAAGAGACTGTTATGAAAGTCGACAAAATCTAGTGGAAGAAAAACTAAAAACCCGTTATCAAAGTCAACAAAATCTAGTGGAAAAAAAGATAAAATACCGTTATCAAAGTCGACTAAAATCTAGTGTAAGAAGGACTAAAAATACCGTTATCAAAATCAACATAAATTAGTGCAAGAAGGACTAAAAACGCCATTATGAAAGTCATTAAAATCTAATGTAAGAAAGACTAAAAAGACCGTTATCAAAGTCGGCAAAATATAGTCTAAGAAGGCCTAAAAAGACAGTTATGAAAGTCGACAAAATCTAGTGGAAGAAAAACTAAAACCCGTTATCAGAGTCAAATTATACTTGTTGAAAAAAACTAAGAATACCTTTAGGAAAACAAAAAATCTAGTGGAAGAAAAACTAAAAACCCGTTATCAAAGTCAAAAAAAATTTGGGAAAATAGGCTAAAATAACGTTATAAAAATGGAAAATATCTAGTATAAGAAGGACAAAAAGTCTGGTATAAAAGTCCATAAAACCTAGTGTAAGAAGGACTAAAAACCATTATCAAAGTCAACAACATCTAGTGTAAAAATTGGTAAAAAAAACATCATTCAAGTTAATAAAATATAATGTAAGAAGGACTAAAAAGACCGTTATCAAAGTTAAAAGAATATGTAGTGGAAGAAGGAGTAAAAAGACAGTTATCTAAGTCAACAAAATCTAGTGTAAGAAGGATTAAAAAGACCATTATAAAGTCTATAAAATATAGTGTAAAAAGGACTAAAAAGACCATTATGAAAGTCATTAAAATCTAGTGTAAGAAAGACTAAAACGACTGTTATCAAAGTTGACAAAATCTAGTCTGTGAAGGCTTAAAAAGACTGTTATGAAAGTCGACAAAATCTAGTGGAAGAAAGACTAAAAGACCGTTATAGCAATCGACAAAAAATAGTGAAAGAAGGACTAAAAGATCGTTT
>NW_013754334.1:0-1079 GCF_000517525.1 Limulus polyphemus | reverse complement strand
AACGAGCAGATACATAACAAATTGGTGTCAGAAAAGTGGGGACTGAAAAGAAAAAAAAATAAAAGATGTGTTACATATCAGCTTGTTTATATTTCCGGTAATATTACTTCCGAGTAACTCAGCGATACAAGTCCCTTCTTGATTAAAACTAGTTTATTCTTTCTCGATACAAACTTTGTAATACACTTAATTTCCACAGTCACTTTAAACTTAACTACTTTTATAAACACACACACTATAATTCACAGTGATTCACACACTTTACTTACGATGCCTACTTCTCGCTTGACTCAATTAACAATTATTTCTCTTCAATCTATCTCCGGCTTATGTACTAAAAAGAGGGTGTCTAGCAAATGCTGGGACATTCGTGAGGTTGCCCGCTAAGCCACGATCCTTCTAGAAACTCCAGCACACATGCTCCCAGTGTCGCATGACTTCTGCTGTCGTAACAGATGGAAACGAGAAATGGCAAATCAAACTACGACTTAGCAGATTTGATGGCAGCAATACAAGAACAGCAAAAGAAACAAGAAGAGAGGCTACAGCAGTGGTTGGATGAGAAAGAAAATAAACAAGAAGAAAGATTACAGCAGTTGTTGGAGGAAAAAGAAAAGAAACAAGTAGAGAGATAACAGCAGTTGTTGGAAGAAAAAGAAAAGAAACAAGAAGAGAGATTACAGCAGTTGTTGGAGGAGAAAGAAAATTAAAGTGAAGAGAGACTGCAGCAGTCCCGAGCAATAGCCACTTACATTAAACCAATATATATAATTAACAATAAATTAATTAAATGTATAGAATTTACAAACACAAAATTAAAATTCAACAAAGTCTCTTAATTTTATGGGACATATCTTCTTCTGTACTGGTCTCCGTCTCATTGGATTCTGCTTCACGTGGGGTTCATCTGCTCCATCAGGAAATGTCTTATTATCGGTAACAGTCACATCAATGGTAGTAACTTCATTAAGGGCTTCACTGTTTCCCTTCTCAAAACCGGGTAGAGTTTCTTCTTCGACAGTGGCTTTTTTAAGTGATACGTCTCCAGGAGCATCATTTGTTCTCTTGTTCACTTCGTT
>NW_013754333.1:0-1086 GCF_000517525.1 Limulus polyphemus | reverse complement strand
TAGCCAGTTGTAAAAACTGTTATTGTAAATTGTATTATTGTTTGTATAATAAAATATATTTGTATTAAAAAGAAAACTGTGTGTATCAATCTTGTTGGCAAGTATCATAAATTGGATACATATCGCCATTTATTTAACTACTAAATCTAAATTACAATTTAACTCAGTTTCAGACCACTCGAAATTTTAATATGTAACATAATAAATTGGGAGCTCATTCGGGAGCTGAATTAGAGACAAAATTCGATATAAATTATAATTTAAATCGTAATTCATTTTATATCTATCAGTGCCAACAAGAATCGATCATGTCTGATTATCAAGATTTTTTTGAATCACCCTCTCTCGAAAAACTAGAAAAATATAAAAAAATTAATTGCTCGAAATTGCCAAAGTTTTAGAAATAGATGTTCAAAGATCAATGAGAAAAAATAAACTAAAAAAGCGTATTATCGAAATACTAATAGATGGTGATTTGTTGCCTGAGGAAGCATTAGAAGCATCTACTAGTCAATCGGGGTTGAGTGATAAAGATAAATTAGAGATCCAGTTAAAACTGAAACAACTCGAGCTTGAACGAGCTCGTATAGAAGCCGAGAAAGAGAAAAACAAGCTCGTATCGAAGCCGAGAAAGAGAAAGAACAAGCTCGTATTGAAGCTGAAAGAGAAAATAAACGTCTCGAGGCTGAACAAGCTCGTATTGAAACTGAAAGAGAAAATAAACGTCTCGACGACGAAAAAGCTCGTATTGAAGCCGAAAAAGAAATTAGGCCGAAAGAAATGGACATTACACTCAACACTGATCGACCAAGGCAAAATGACAACTTTGAACTTAATCGATATGTTAAAGTACTACCGTTCAATGAAAATGAAGTTGATAAATATTTCCAATATTTTGAGAAAGTTGTCCAAACCATGGAATGGCCCACCGAAAAATGGTCATTATTATTACAAAATGTTTTAACTGGTAAAGCACAAGAAGCTTATGGCGCTCTCTCTTTAGAAGATTGTACGAATTATGATAAGATTAAAACAACTATTCTCAAAGCATACGAGTTAGTACCGGAAGCTTATCGCCAAAAGTTT
>NW_013754332.1:0-1086 GCF_000517525.1 Limulus polyphemus | reverse complement strand
AGGTCATCGATGGCCTAATTAAGAAAGAGAAAGTCGAGAAATCAGCTAGTCCCTGGTCAGCTCCAGTCGTGTTAGTCCAAAAGAAGGATGGGACCCAACGTTGCTGTGTGGACTTCAGGGCTCTTAACAGTATAACCGAAAAATACTCATATCCACTGCCAAGAATTAATGATACTCTTGATGCCCTACGTGGAGCCAGGTGGTTTTCAACTCTGGACTTAAAGTCGGGTTTCCATCAAGTGAAAAGGGCTGAATCAGATAAACCTAAGACTGCAGATAGTTATGGCCAAGGTCTCTGGCAATACCGTGTGATGCTATTCGGGCTTAGTAATGCTCCAGCAACATTTGAGAGGCTGATGGAAAGAATACTGAAAGGCCTACAATGGAGGATAGCCCTAGTGTACCTGGATTATGTCATCGTATTTGCAACAACTTTTGATGAGGAAATGTCCCGGCTAGAGGAAGTATTCAAGCATTTGAAAGCAGCAAACCTCAAACTACATCCCAAGAAATGTCACTTGTTCCAGAAAGAGGTGCTTTACTTGGGTCACATTGTAAGTGGACATGGTGTGCGAACTGATCCTGACAAGGTGAAAGCAGTGCATGATTGGCCAACACCAGACAATGTGGGACAGCTAAGAAGTTTCTTGGGACTCTGTACCTATTACCACAATTTGTAAAGGACTTTGCAACTATAGCTGCTCCACTATATGGTTTCACCAAAAAAGGCCAGAAGTTTGAATGGACAGTTTCTTGCCAGCTTGCTTTCAAAACATTGAACGAAAAATTGGCCTCAGCTCCACTTTTTAAAGGTTCCAGATCCCTCACTGCCGTACATACTGGATTGTGATGCTTGTAATGTCGGAATTGGAGGAGTGTTGTCTCAGAAAGTGGGCGAAAACGAACATTTGTTGGCCTACTTCAGTAGGGTTTTGAGTAGACCAGAGAGGAACTACTGTGTAACACGGAGGTAACTCCTTGCTTTAGTAAAGAGTCTGACATATTTCCATCCTTACCTCTATGGGGCTAGGTTTACCATCACGACAGACCATGCTGCATTACGCTGGTTTAGATCATTAAAGAACC
>NW_013754331.1:0-1086 GCF_000517525.1 Limulus polyphemus | reverse complement strand
GCAAGACCTAAAGTAGGAGGGGTGGGAACCACTACAATTAACACAGTGAGGGTCCATTTTGCACTCATTGGAGTCATGGTCCTTGCCACCACAACGAGCACACGTCACAGAACCACGACAAGATGTCTTTGAGTGACCGAACTGCTGACACTGAAAACATCTGAGAGGGTTGGGAATATAGGGCCGTACCTTACAGTTCAAATAACCTGCCTTAATGGCGGCAGGTGGACGTGGTGATGAAAACGTCAAAATTAAAACTGAGGTTGGCACCATAATTCCATCTTGACAAGTGGAGATCGTTCGAAGTGCCGAAACTCCTTGATTGGAGGAACCAGCAAGGATCTCCGTCTCGGGGATAGATTTCAAATCCCTCTCAACAATAATTCCTCGTGAGGAATTCAAGGAAGCGTTGGGAGTAACCTCAATAGGTATATCCCCAATGGCCTTTGAATTCAAGAGAAGTTCACTGTGCTTAGGATGGGAAGTTTCTACTAAGATGTCTCCAGAACGTACCTTCTTAACTGACTTTGGAGAGCCAGCAAGCCCCTCTAAGCCCTTCTGAATAAAAAAAGGAGACATTTGCCCTAAAGATTTATCTGATAGTGAATGCATGATTAAAAAGCGAGGTACAGGTGTACTGTGTGATGGAGACTGCAGTTCAGAGTCTTCTAGGCGTGGTCGTTTACCAATAAGCAGATTTTTAACATTTTCTTTATTTGGAATGGGGGGATCCGTAATTAAAGAGAGAGATTCAGTGCCCACTGACCCCACCCGCCATGGAATCCTACGAGGGGATGCACTACAATGTCAAACAAGGACACTGCAGCAACGCCAGGGTTTCGTGGGAACTATACCCAAACACCAGTATCAGACACGATGTCCACAACACCCATTGAGAATGCCCAACACTGGTACTCAGTTGACCCTAGCCCCAGTGGACCAGCCGATTGACCCTAGGGGGCCACCCCAAGGCCACCCGTCTACAGGAATTCAAGGCCACCAAAGTGGTGTGTTGCAGTTCCCCAGACACCACTCAACCACCAGGATCCTCTCCTCCCCTTCACGGGTCGCCACGCACAGCAAACA
>NW_013754330.1:0-1086 GCF_000517525.1 Limulus polyphemus | reverse complement strand
TTAGTAGCTGGTAGTCATCGGGTTAAGCGCTTGAGATTATTAATTGTTTGTTTGTTTATATAAGGAAATGCAGTTAATCAATAACACTCAACGCCAACTGTTGGACTACTCTTGTCTGGCCGAATAGTGGGTTTTTGGCAACCATTTTTATAGCGCACCCATGATCCCAAAGTATGGCTATGCGGCAATGAGATACGAACCATGAACCTTCGGATTTGCAGTTTTGGCACAGTAGCCACGCCCGACCCCGTCATTAAAAGAACGTGATCTACACGACTTTTTTATGAAAACGTACGCACTGATATTAGTGATAATAAGACCAATGACTTCGTGACTAATCAAAGATTAGCTACGTGTGTAATAATGGCTGGAGACGGCTTGAATGGGTAATGAAGAAAAACTTTAATACGAGTTTAACACAACAGCAAATGTACAACGTTTTGTGATCATCAGGTACCAAAACCTTGTCGAAACGTTGTACATTTGCTGTTATGTTAAACTTATATTAAAGTTTTTCATCATTACCCATTCAAGCCTTCTCCAGCCATTATTAGTCTCAAAGTGGGTTCCTCGTCATCGAATCTACTTGTGTGTTAGGCGCGCGATGTAACTATGGGAACGCATGGGGAATTCTTAGTATAGTAGCCATTTTTATGTGTAATAAAATACTCGTGTAATACTCGGTGAGAACATTTTTGTTTGTTTGTAATTAAGCACAAAGCTACACAATGGGTTACCTGTGCTCTGCCCACCACGGGTATCGAAACCCGGTTTCTAGACCTATATGTCCGCAGACATACCGCTGTGTCACTGGGGAGCAAAGGTTTTGGACATCCAGCATACAATATGTCATGAAGGATTTTCCTTTCTTTCTAGATATATCGTCTAAGTTTTATTTAAAAAAAAAGTTATTATTTTTATGTTACTGTGACAATAACCAAATGATAAAGAATTATGAATAATCCCGACAGTTGTATAATTTTATCGATAACGTAAAAATGAAATTTGAGTACGCATACATTAAGACAAGATACGTCCATCGCTGAAGAAAAAAAAAGGATTTATTTTAAAGTCCTTTATTTGGTA
>NW_013754329.1:0-1085 GCF_000517525.1 Limulus polyphemus | reverse complement strand
GTACCAGGAGACAAGATATGGTTGTATAATCACAGGAAGACCAAAGGTAAGTCTCCTAAGTTGTCTTCTCCATGAGAAGGCCCATATGACATAGTGGATCGTCTATCAGACGTGACTTTCTGGGTAACATGTGGTCAGCGAGGTAAGCCAAAAGTGGTGCATGCCAACAGGCTTTGGCGTTATCACGGTCCAGGACATTTCAGTTGGGACAAAATGAACAACAGAACATATGACACTACTGAAGACGTGTCACCTGAAAAAGCCAAATATAAGTTATACTAGTTGCTGGCATTGAGCTCTCTTGTGCCTAGGTTTGTTACAGTGCCAGCAAAGTCCCTCAAACTTCTCTGAAAGCTGCTCTTTTCTGGCCTTGAATCCTGATGACTGTACCAACCTTGGTACCACTGTGCTGGACTTAATGTAGAATTTGAATTCAAGAGCTCTGGCCATCGCATCCTGCATAGTAGAGGGGTGTGCTTGCTTTACTTGTATCTTCATTTGTGTACTGTCCAAAGCATCTACAAACTGATCCCTCAGCAACAGCTTGAGGACATTGGGTGGTGCAGTTTGGTAGGCCTTGTGTGCCATACTCTCCAAATCCTATGCCAGCTCTTGCAGGCTCTCCCCTTTAGCACGAACTCTCGTCCTAAACCTAGCCCTGTAGACTTCAGACTGATTTTGTTTTCCATACCTGAATTTTAGAGCCGCTACCAGTGCTCTATAGTTGTTCCTGTCGTTTTTTGACAACTGCCCAAGTATTTCCAGTGCTTTCTGCTCCATTGTCCATCCATTCATTTCTGCCAGGAACTCAAATTGTGCTCTATATGCTTCCCACGGTGCCTTGCCATCGAATTCCTGTGGCTTTCCTCACACTAGATCACTCCTATTGCTGATACTCATGTCTCGAATGTGACTACTGGCAGGACGGAAGATGTCTGCATTTGGATTTTAGCTGTGGAGTCTGGAAAGGGCTTCCTGTTGACTGGGGCTGGTTAGGTCCATGGCCAATATATCATCACTGTGTAAAAGACAGTAAATCATCCTTTAATGTATTTAATTCACTTTGAAATTTACTAATGTTTTCC
>NW_013754328.1:0-2634 GCF_000517525.1 Limulus polyphemus | reverse complement strand
TATCTCTTGCTATATCTGAAGCTAGTATAAGTACATTACAGCCCACATCAGAGCACAGCTGAATCTGGTCTAGTAGATGTACAAATTGTGCCAGTAACATACAGCCCAGAGAAATTAAATTTGAGACATATTGTTGGTATATCATTAAAAAAGGAAACATTAAAAAGTTACCAAAGTTTTGGAAGTGGCCATTCAGAGGGTTAAACAAACCAGTCCAATAAACTTTCAAATTCAAGAAATTTATGATAAAAATAAAAATTTAATAGATGTTATCCATTTAAAGAAAGTAAAAGAATCTAAACCATACAAGTATGAGCAATTAACAGATGAAAAAGAGTTAGTGGCATAAAAGAAGAAAACAAGCAAGAAAATTAAGAATTCAGACGAGATAGAACCACAAGTAGGAGATAAAACTCCAGTCCTTTTATTAGAGGATAATGATGTAAACATAGATACTGAAATAGTAATATTAAATTATACCAAGCGTGGATGCACGAGCTAGCGAATCAATTACTGGTAGTAAAGAAAGCATAGCAAGAGATACAGAGAGAGGTGCGAACATCGTAGCTAGGTGTTACATGTCATAGTATTTGCTAACAGAGAGAGGTGCGAACATTGTAGCTAGGTGTAGCATGTCATAGTATTTGCTACCAGAGAGAGTGGCGAACATCGTAGCTAGGTGTAGCAGCATGTCATAGTATTTGCTACCAGAGAGAGGTGCGAGTAGCTAGGTGTTACATGTCATAGTATTTGCTAACAGAGAGAGGTGCGAACATCGTAGCTAGGTGTAGCATGTCATAGTATTTGCTACCAGAGAGAGATGCGAACATCGTAGCTAGGTGTAGCATGTCATAGTATTTGCTAACAGAGAGAGGTGTGAAGTTGCCACATCTTAGCTAGGTGTAGCATGTTATAGTATTTGCTAACAGAGAGAGAGGTGCGAACATCGTAGCTAGGTGTAGCATGTCATAATATTTGCTAACAGACAGACAGAGGTGCGAAGTTCATTTCAAAATTAATAAAGGAAGTCTGTAAATTGTTAAAAGTAAAAAAATAAAATGAAACTACTGCTTCTCATCCAGCTGATAATGGTTTAATAGAACATTGTTAGATAAGTTATCGCTCTATTGTAAACATGACCAAAAGATAGGGATGAACAGATCTCCTTATTATTGTTAACATAGAGATGTGCAGAAAACGAACATACACTATAAAGTCATTTCTGCTTATTAGGTGGGAGAGAAATAAATGCTGCCTATGCAGGAAATACTAGCGTCTAGAAGAATGAATTACGCATTAAACGAGGAGTACAAAGCAGAAATTATCTGGAGAATGCAAATCCCGTGTGAAATAGAACACGAACATTTAATGAAAGGAGGAAAAGCAGGTAAACAAGGAGATTAGCAAATACTATGACATGCTACACCTAGCTAAGATGTGGCAACTTCGCACCTCTCTCTATTAGCAAATACTATGACATGTAACACCTAGCTACTCGCACCTCTCTCTGTCAGCAATTACTATGACATGCTACACCTGGCTAAGATTTCGCACCTCTCTCTGTCAGCAAATACTATGACATGCTACACCAAGCTACGATGTGGCTTCCAAACGCCTTTGCAATAGTCTCTGCTTTTTGACCTGGTAAACAAATTGCTTCTGGAAATCTAGTCAAGTACAACTAATATATATTTATTTCTAGTGTATGAAGTCGGTAATGGGTCTAAAATATCCATAGCTATAATTGGAAATGGCATTCTCTGTAAAAGAGCATTTCTTTAATGCGGACTGGTTTTTCGCTCTTGACATTATATAAACGATTCACAATAGCTTATAATATCTTTCCTCGTGTTTTGCCAAAAGAACCGTTTACTTATAATATTGTATGTTTTTGCAAATTCTAAGTGGGCTGCAGAAGTAATATCATGGAAAATACTCATGACTTTGTTTGGTAAACTACGTGGTACTAGTCTTTGTGGTATTCTATCCATGTCTCCACTTTTCTGTATAATGCTTCAGAGTCTAACATATATTCTTCTTGTAATACTCTGTTTCTCAACATGTTTACTGTGTCATCTATATTTTATTTATTAATATCATGGTCTTACCATCTCATAAGTGTCTTTACTGCGAGTTTTTATTAATCGCTTATTTTTCACTATTCTCTGTATTTGCCATCTTAGGAGTATATAATCTGTAATAATTGTAAATTTTATACTGTTACGACAGCGGAAGTCACGTGACGCTGCTGGCGCGTTTGGCGCCGGTAGCATGCCTGGAGTTTCTCGAATGATCATGAATTTGCAAGGCTGTGGCTGAACATTGTGTGGACAAACACACTTTGATTAATATTGATTGTCCCATATCAGCAAACATTATTATTCACTGCCACAGCTTTTTAGATAGAAAATACAAATACTAATTTCAGAGAATTAGCCAGAGTTAAACAAAAAATCACCCTTGAATTTCTACCTTATACTGTTTGCGCTTAATTGGTATAATAACATATTGTTACGTATTTGCTTGTTTGTTAATTTCTGGTAGAATTTCTTTCCCGAGGAACTTCAGCGATACAAGTCCTTTCTTGATTAAATCAGTTTATTATTTCTCAATACAAACTTTTAGTACACAGTA
>NW_013754327.1:0-1085 GCF_000517525.1 Limulus polyphemus | reverse complement strand
ATATTGCCTTTAGATTCGAGTTCTGCCACTGGTGAGTTTATTATTGCTCAGGGTATTGAGGGTGGCTTTGTTAATGTTCCTCTTCATAACATTTATTTAGTATCAGACCTAGTTTCGGAACCAGTTGTGGTTGGAGTAAGACCTACTCTGCCAATCAAGGGTGTATCATTGTTGTTGGGAAACGATTTGGCTGGGGGAAAAGTTGTTGCCGAACCTAAAATGGTTAACAAGTCGATCACTGTTTCATCTAAGGATGATGATGTCATTGAGGAGAATCCCGATGTGTTTCCCTCGTGTGCTGTGACTCGAGCTAAGGCTAAGAAATTAAGCCAAAAACAAATGATAGACATGGATTCAGAGGACGATATTATAGATTTGTTTCAGACATTTTTTGGATCCGACGAGGATCTTGTGGATAATTGTCCTATTGATGATTCCTCGGTGAGGAACAACGATGGACGTGAGGGATCTGATTCACCTGGTGAAATTCCGTTTACTAAAAATAAACTTATTGCCTAGCAACAAAAGGATCCACAGATCTCTTCAATATTTAAATTTGCACTCCCAAAAGATGAAATGGAGGAATTTCCAAATGGTTGTTTTTCAAAAATGGTGTGCTTATGAGGAAATGGAGACCACCAGATGTGTCAGCTTCAGAGGACTGGGCTATTGTTTATCAAATCGTTGTTACCAAAACATATCGTTCTGAAATATCGAAAGTTGCCCATGAAATCCCCATGGGGGGTCATTTAGGTGTCAACAAGATATGTGACAAAATTATAAGACATTTCTTTTGGTCAAAAATTAGGGATGACGTTTCTCAGTTTTGCAAAACTTGTCATACCTGTCGGTTGATCGTAAAACATATCCAGAAAATTCCTTTTGCACCTTTGAAACCTATCCCAGCTTTTGAAGAATGGAAGTTCCGTCCTAAGGACATGGTCTTAGTATTGTTACTCACTATGGGATATCTAATCAAAAAGAAAGAGAGAAAAGAAAAAGACGGAAAGAAAGAATAAGAGAAAAAAAAAGAAAAGAAAGAGAGAGAAAGACGGAAAGAAAGAAAGAGAGAAAGAAAGAAAAAG
>NW_013754326.1:0-1924 GCF_000517525.1 Limulus polyphemus | reverse complement strand
AAAGTCAAAAACAAACAAACAAACATATCAATTCCAGGTCAAATCCAGTCCTAAAAAGTTATGTTAAATATTTAGTTTGATTAGTTTGTTTGTTGGAAGTTAAGCACAAAGCTACTCAATGGGCTATCTGTGTTCTGCCCACCACGGGTATCGAAACCCGGTTTCTAGCGGTGTAATTCCGCAGACACTGTGCCACTGGGGAGCGATTTGATTAATAAATAGTAATTTTTTTTCTCCGCTTTTTATTCTTGTGAAGTTAAAGCGTTTTGGAGACGGTTAAGGCCTTCACAATGTGTCTTATTATACACCTAACTATGGGAATTAAAGAAATACGAAAAACTGAGCTTTAACGGAAAAAAAAAGTGCCCCTCCTTTTAATTATTAGTCTACACATTATACATGATTTTTGAACAAACATAGTTCGACATTAGCTTAGAGCGGTAAAATCTTCGTTTATCTCCTAGTGACGTCTGGTAAGTTTGTTTTAGGTCTATGTGCACGAGGTAGAAACTTCCGTCTTTCAGCTCTATGAGACGTGGATCCGCTGAACATGCCGCGTTAAAAGAAGTGACGATCTATCTCGTTATTCGGTTCAAAGGGCTTGGTAAATCCCTTGTGGCGACGGGTACTGCTGGATGGCTTTTCTCTGGTCAGTGATTTAAAATTAGGGACGACTATATCTATGCCTAGGTGTCTCTGACCTGTCCGGTTAAGCCATGCTTAAAATGTTTGTTCGTTTCTTCTTCTTCTTGTTTTTTTGTGCAAAGCTACGCCATGGGCTATCTGCGGTCTGTTAACCGCGAGAACTCGAAACCCGGATTTTTTCGTTTTAAATCCATATCACTGACCCACTGGTAGATGTCTAAAATGTCGTTCAGTCTTTGAAACAGAAATATATATTTTAATAATCAAGCCCTACCTGATTAAATAATCTATAAGAAAACCACCCTTTTTAATTAAGCCTTACTGATTAAATAATATTTAAGAAAACACCTTTATAATTAAGCCCTACTGATTAAATAACCTTCAAGAGAACACCTTTTTTAATTATGTCCTAGTGTTTAAATAAGCTTCAAAAAAAGCACGTTTTAATTAAGCCATACTGGTTAAATAATCTTCAAGAAAAATACTTTTTCAATTATGCCCTACTGATTAAATAATATCGAAGAAAAATGCATTTATAATTAAGCCTACTGATTAAATAATCTTTAAGAAAAACACGTTTTAATTAAGCCCTACTGGTTAACTAATCTTTAAGAAAAACACGTTTTAATTAAGCCCTACTGGTCAACTAATCTTTAAGAAAAACACGTTTTAATTAAGCCCTACTGGTTAACTAATCTTTAAGAAAAAACACGTTTTAATTAAGCCCTGCTGGTTAATTAATCTTTAAGAATAACACGTTTTAATTAAGCCTACTGTTGAACTAATCTTCAAGAAATACACGTTTTAATTAAGCCTTACTGGTTAAATAATCTTCAACAAAAAATAGTTTTTTAATTAAGCCCTACTGATTAAATAATCTTCGAGAAAAAAAACTTTTTTAATTATTAAACCCTACTGATTATATAATAAAATCTTCATAGCTTATACCAACTTTAAATAAGAATGGGCACTTTTAGTAAAATCAGTCAGTATCTTAATGTTCTCCTGAATCAATTAGTTAAACATAATATTCAAATGGAAACCTATAATATAATCGTGTAAAGAGTTTCTGTTTCTCTTATATGTACGTAACAATAGCACCACGTTTGAAATTATTAATGTATTGATCCGACAAGAGACATTATAATAGCCAGTCATAAAGTATTAATACATTGAAATTATAAGAGCCAGCTTTAAAGTAACAATGTAGCGAATTCACAAGGGACGTTCTTGATTCAGGTGTGTCCACCGAACGAAATATTCTCCGTTATTAATGTAC
>NW_013754325.1:0-1086 GCF_000517525.1 Limulus polyphemus | reverse complement strand
GCGGTGTTAGAGTTGATCTTGTCCTGGTGTTTACTACTGAATCTGGCGTCCTGTGGGGTAACAAATATTTTCTCGAAATAGTGTGCAAAAAGTTCTGTTTTTTATTTATCAGTAGAGGCTGTGAGATTTTCATATGTTGTATTGCCAGTATCATTATTTTCACGGCATATGTTTTTAAAAGTTTTCCAAAGGGTCTGGTTTGAGGTAATCGAGATTGTTGCAAAAGTTGTTCCAATTGTCGCGTTGTTGAATTTTAATTTAATAAAAGAACATCAATAACTGCTGGGTATTTATTTAAGCTTATGAGGTCGTGTCATTGGGCTTGCTACCAATTAGTAAAGTGGTATATAGTGCTACAAATACATAAAAGTATGTCAATATACAGAAAGAACTGAATACTTACCTTAATGAATTGTAAAAATGGTGGGACTTTGAAATACAATAAAATTTGGTACAGACAAATAGTATTTTAACCTGTAAGGAGAATATACAGTAAATGAATAATTTCTGTAGTGCTCATATAACAATTTTAGAATGCTTTTCAACTTCTAAAAGTATACACTGATGAAGGATTTCAAATATCTAGATTAATTAACACCAGAATAAAATATATATAAAATGCTAATATTGGTTGTATAACTAAAGTATATAGACTACCATAAACAGTATCTGATTAGTCTTTAAAAAACAAGTAAAAAAGTTAATGGTAAAAGGCTAACTTACAAAGGAAGTTGGTGTATGAAGTTTGTTGGTAAAACAACAGTGAAAAAAAAATTTCATCCAAACCTTAGAACTACAATATATTTGTCTATTTTCCCAATATCACACAGTTCTGTCCCAGTTGCTGCTAGAAAAGTTGAATAACTGAAGAAGCATAAAAAAAAGCTGAACAGTGTTCATCACAGACACACACACACAAAATACAAGGACTTCTAACATGTAACTCATTATATGCTGACTAACTGTCCAAACTCCAGGATACATCATCATAGATCGATGCATATGCAATACCAAATCAGGAAGCTACAACAGTAGCTTCGGCTATTAGTGATTTCTTCCTCAGATTTGGTATGCCATATGAACTGC
>NW_013754324.1:0-1081 GCF_000517525.1 Limulus polyphemus | reverse complement strand
ACATAACACCGTGATAGTTTACAAGGATTCCACATCCCAGATGTACAGCTCCTTCTTACACATAACACCGTGATAGTTTACAAAGATTCCACATCCCAGATGTACAGCTTCTCTTACCCATAACACCGTGATAGTTTACAAGGACTCCGCATGCAAGATGTTCTTCTGTAACACTGTGATGGCTTGCAAAAAGGACTACACAAAAAGTGACTTCTTATATAAGTTCGTTGTCTACCTGTACTAGATAGTATAGCATATTGTAAGTATTTGAGTTACTTTCCATTGTGAAGCAGGTATTCTAATATGAAACCTTGTATAAATTTCCGTTATTTCATGCAGTTTCAGAATTCTTGAAATTTCTCTTTTTCGTTACTAGTTATTTATTACAGTTCCGTGTTTTTGATAGTTCGAGTCCCACGATGTTGGTTTTACTTCTTTAATTAAGATTCGTGACAAGGGAAAGCCAATAGAACAACATCAATATACACGGACAACGGATTTTTTATTTACTAATGGAAAATATATATTTATGTTTGTATTTTGGGGATATTTGTATACCGAAACAAGCAAAGAACACAGACACTATAATATATCAGCCTATCTACGAGTTGGCTGTTTAGTTTCTGTTTAGTGATTAGCTTGATCACAAACTCTCGTACGAAACTTTATAAAACTTCATCAACATTCTTCGATTCCCAGCAACTCATTCGTTGTCGTTAGAATCAGTAACCTGTTCTTTAGTGTATCGAGGTGAATCGCACATTATGTTCCAGGTCTAGTACTGTCCTTGAAGCTACTTATCTACTTCGTCGATCTTGCTCAGTTTGATTACTATAATTACGCACTTCTGCCCGATACCACAATTTACATTGTAATAGGTCTCTGCGAAAGAACGGAGAAGTCCATCTTACACCACAAACTTTCCGTAGACCTTCCATTATGGGTATACTTCGAATTCTAAGGCTACTTTTATGCAGACCAAAAGGCATAAAAGCCAACCAATATAGTGATGTCAGAATATTTTACAGGTATATGGTCAAATGAGTTCGCTGTGACTACAGTTTCTTCGCTCATATTTTGG
>NW_013754323.1:0-1621 GCF_000517525.1 Limulus polyphemus | reverse complement strand
CCGATGAGTCCGAGGTAGTTGATTCTGGCATTGATTCTACCGATGATCGAGTTTACACCAGGATAAGTTGTACGAAAAGGGTGGAAAAAAAGAGGGGAATGATATGTCGTTAACAAATATGTTATACAACGTGGGGCTAAGTACGATTCCAGGAGACAGAAATGAGATTACCTTTATACACTCGTGGTTATCAACTACTTTCCAAGAATTGGGCTAAGATTTATCCACTAGTCAATATTTTCACAATGTCTGTGGCTGATGCATTCATGGAATATTAGGTAACTCAGTTAAGAGAATTTGAAGATATCAACACAAATCATGGATCTAACTTTAATAGTTGTGTAAAGTGTTTGGTGTGATGAAGATGGACATTTTATCTCCAGTTTGATGTTTTATTAAGATAGGTAATACATACTGTACTACATTACGTGTAATCATGCTGCATTCATCAATCTTAGCTGGTCATGCTTCACCTTACTACATAACAAGAAGTGCTCATGCTTGATCTGGGTCCTACAGTTACTCTTGTAAGAAACTTCTAAAGCATTAATTGAGGCATCCCTCCACTTCTGTATAGTTTGTCATTACTTTGGTATAAACGGTTTCAACTCCACATGGTCTCCAGGGTCTGGACATTAAATTAATGAATAAGGTTTCATAATATGGCACGACAATCCATTAGTGTTTGTATATTGTGGCCCTGGGTAATACTATATGTATAAATCATATTCCCCCAGTGTTATTATCCGTCATATAATCATACTTTCCAGATTTTATGTTCATCAACTATTTCAGTGACACATGGTCAATATAAATAATGATCTTTCTGGCATACATTAGTGTTTCATAAAGAAAACAACTACAAGGATTTTTTTCTTGATCATTCAGTATCTGCTTTTATGGTCCATAAACATGTGACTAACATACGTAATTGCACACACTATACTTCATCGTCCAACTGCAATTGAAATGTTGTCAGTATCGAATAATAACTTACAAGATTTTCATGTATACACCAATACTGTAGTTTCTAATAAAATAACCTTACGGGACTGAATGCTTTCTCACATTCTTCACTTTATCTAAAGTGAATCGTGACGATAACGTGTTTTGACCTTGAAGAAGTTGACCACCAGCCACTAATAGTAAGATGTGGAGTCTAGATAACTAAAGACTTCTCATTTGGTCATAGGTTAAGGCCAATATCATACGATTGCTATTTTAGCAGGACTCGTGGAGATTTCATCTTTACTCACGATATGAATGATAAATTCCACTTCTGTTAAAATGAACACACATTTTGTTAGTTTCAGTTTCAAACATGCTTTTTTTCATCCCCTGGAATACCATTTTCAGATTTTCAGCCATAGGCAGTTACTCATGGTGAAAGCAGTCTCAGGCCTAGCTGCTCTCGTCATCCAGCCTAATTTGTCAGGTCTAATGTGTTAAACCACTAGTCTCCTTCCAACGTATTGTTGCGTGAGCGAGGTCACGTGACTAGTGTCACGCCCCCTGCTTTCTGGAAATATCTTGTATCTTCGTGAATTGTCGGGAGATTACTAGATATAGGGTAGCTGGTATATATAAGAGAGTGACAACGTGACGGGAATAGGATGTGTGT
>NW_013754322.1:0-1086 GCF_000517525.1 Limulus polyphemus | reverse complement strand
AGTTTGTTTGGATTTACCAACAATCTTCCTCGTAAAACCTCCATCTTAATCAAATTAAGTAAATATATATATACACTTAATATAAGATGTATGTATTTTTCAAAGAGGTTTCAAAACAACTATCTAACCTGTATACATTTACATATAGTTTCAAATTCATGATTGAACAACAGCGCTTGCATTTTCCAACAACCGGTATGTATGTATTGAATCAGGTTTTTTGTCTAAATATTTTATAATATTTGGAGAATATCAGGTTGTTTATTTGTACAAGTTACTCGTGTAAACAGATATGTACAGAAAGTTATAAATATCCGCAAAAATTATGTTCCGGAAATGCTACGCAGAGTATATTTCAAACACGGACAGCAGAGGAAATATATATTCATCTAAACAGTGTATAAGATTATTTTTATCTACCAGCTGGTTTCTATGCTCGTTCCAATTCAGAGTTGCTTCTAGGTCTGAAGACAGGGAACTTCTTAAACGTCCACGAAGGACAAGATCAAGAATGAGGTCCAGAATTATGGCAGTAGCTCACTTTCATGTTAGGCTTAGGTATCAGATTACCTACGTCAACCATTATTCTTAAAAATCACATTCAAGATTGAGAAATCAAAACTCATACTAATTTGAACCAATATCTGTATTACCACTTAGAATGAGGTTACCAAACAACAGGGAGGAGACACATACACTGAATGAAGCTGGTACAAGCTATTACATGTGGATGTTTTAGAAACTTTAGATATACTTCAGATCGCTCAGAGATACGTTTAAGAGCTTATAACTTGAAAAGGTTACGTGCAATGAAAACAGCACAGCTGGTCCATTGGTAATCTTTGTGCTTAATCAAAACGAATACATAATAATAATTATATTTTATCAGTGAAGGCCCAGCATGGCCAGGTGGTTAGGGCGTTCGACTCGTAATCTGTGGGTCGCGGGTTCGAGTCCCCGTCCCACAAAACATGCTCGCCCTTTCAGCCGTGGGGACGTTATAACGTGACAGCCAATCCCACTATTCGTTGGTAAAAGAGTAGCCCAAGAGTTGACGGTGGATGGTGATGACTAGCTGTCTTTCCT
>NW_013754321.1:0-1100 GCF_000517525.1 Limulus polyphemus | reverse complement strand
TTATAACCACCATACTCATCTTTAGCCTTACTTAGTACAACTACTCCATATAATATCTAAGTGTAACTCTAGTTACCGAATTTGTAACCACCATACGCATCTTTAGCGTTATTTGGTAAAACAACTCCACGATTACCTAGATGTAACTCTAGTTACCTAATTTATAACCACCATACTCATCTTTAGCCTTACTTGGTACAACTACTCCATGAACACCTAGGTGTAAATCTAGTTACAGAATTTATAACCACCATACTCATCTTTAGCCTTACTTGGTACAACTACTCCATGTACACTTAGGTAGAACTCTTGTTACCGAATTTATAACCACCATACTCATCTCTAGCCTTACTTGGTACAACTACTCCATAAACACTTAAGTGTAATTATAGTTCCCGAATTTATAACCCCCATACTCATCTTTAACGTTATTTGGTACAACAACTCCACGAACACCTAGGTGTAACTCTAGTTACTGACTTTGTAACCACCATACTCATCTGTAGCGTTATTTGGTACAACAACTCCACGAACACCTTTGTGTAACTCTAGTTACCGAACTTATAACCACCATATTCATCTTTAGCTTTACTTGGTTCAACTACTCCATGAACACATAGGTGTAACTCTAGTTATAGAATTTATAACCACCATACTCATTTTTAGACTTAATTGGTACAACTACTCCATGAACACTAACTAGAGCTACACCTAGGTGTTCGTGGAGTTATTGTACCAAATAACGCTAAAGATGAGTATGGGGTTACACATTCAGTAACTAGATTCACAACTAGGTGTTGATGCAGTAGTTGTACCAAGTAAGGCTAAAGATGAGTATGGTGGTTATAAATTCGGTAACAAGAGTTACACCTAGGTGTTCATGGAGTAGTTGTACCAAGTAAGGATAATGATGAATATGGTGGTTATAAATTCGGTAATTAGAGTTACACCTAACTGAATTTATAACCACAATACTCATCTTTAGCATTACTTGGTACAATTACTCCATTAACACCTAGGTGTAACTCTAGTTACAGAATTTAAAACCACAATACTCATCTTTAGCCTTACTTGGTACAACTACTCCATCAACACCTAGA
>NW_013754320.1:0-1088 GCF_000517525.1 Limulus polyphemus | reverse complement strand
GTTTTAGTTCAAACCGTGTTGGTTTATAGCATCAACGTTCCCACGGTACAAAACAATAACTAATGTTTATACGAAAGTTCTAAAAATAATACATTGTGTGTAAAAAAAGATACACGAGGCGTGACGATTAGCTGCCTTTCCTCTAAACTAGGGACGCTTTGCGCGAAATTAAAAAAAAACCCTACTATTTATTGTACTGCTTGTGTTGCTTACTTAACTGTTGTTGAGGTCTGTTAGATAATTGTTTAATGACGTAATATCATTATTACTATTGTAGCACGTGACAATTTCAATTGTCGTAGAAATCTATTCAAAGATAGCTACCTAGCGAAATGTAATGTTTTTTTTTAATAGGTTTTCTTTTAAGTATTTACTTTTTACGCGTAAATATACAGTAATGTGGTTTGACAAGTACCTTCCTGTAAACTATTTTAGTATTTTAATTATTAATAATCCTAAATTGTACCAGTTCACCACTGAAATACGGTCCCTTACTCACCACATACCATGATATTTAACTGTCGTGTTTTAATATCTGCTATGCTTTATCTTTTCTTATTTTGTACCACAATCAATGGTCCGCTACACCGCCATATAACAATAAAGTAATAACGGTACCTGTAGGGCTTCACCTGTGAGTGTCGTTAAGGGCGTTGACTTGTCTTTTTCGGTCACGTGACACCGTTCTGTCATCCGTGCGTGATCATTTTTGAACGCAATTCGACATCTTCTGTTAAAGCACAAACTATCAAACATTGACATACGTAATGGTTGTACGTCTCCTGTTAGAGAATGTATTTTCTGGGATTGAATTATTTGTTTGTTTGTAATTAAGCACAAAGCTACACAATGGGCTATCTGTGCTCTGCCCATCACGGGTATCGAAACCCTGATTCTAGCGTTGTAAGTCCGCAGACATACCGTTGTGCCACTGGGGGGGGGGGCATAGAATTGTTTGTTTGTTTTGTAATTAAGCACAAAGCTACACAATGGGCTATCTGTGCTCTGCCCATCACGGGTATCGAAACCATGATTCTAGCGTTGTAAGTCGCAGACATTCCGCTGTGCCACTGGGGGGGGGCGGATAG
>NW_013754319.1:0-1403 GCF_000517525.1 Limulus polyphemus | reverse complement strand
AAAAAAGTGGTTAAAAATAAATTTTACTGCAATATAAAAAGTGGATGATAGAAATACTGCCGACCCTTTAGCTTTCTCTACCGTTACCATTATTGTTAATACCAATATCTAATAAATGTAAAAAGGAAATTTATTATAAACTTACTTAATGTAACTCGAACGTAAGTCATTATACATTTTGTTTAAAAAAATCTCTATGGCAGATATTTGCAATATACTGTGGTAAAGTAAACAAGCCAAGGTTACTGCACAGAGGTTCGTATAGAAATTACAGTATGTCGCTGAATTCTTTCAGTTGTGAGCACCTTATATAAGTGGCAGTCAATCTAAGTATATGGTTAAGAGTAGCAATGTAGGCGGCTAGTGTTGTTTACTGGTTGCCCTCTTTCTGGGCAGCAATCCTATATAACGGATGGCTACTCAATACGTTGAGTTATCTGAACTTGTTATTAATTTCTTGTGTCGCATCTTATTGTTATTAACCACAAAGCTACTCAATGGGCTATCTGTACGGTGCCCACCATGGGTGTCGAAACTCAGTTTTATCGTTATAAGCCCGAAGACTTAACCGCTGTGCCATTGGGGGGCGTCGTATCTTAAGCATACCGTAGAAAAAGCTCTTGATAGAAATATAAGCTAATTTTCACAATTCTGTTACGTATGTAACCCTAGAGGAATTCAGTAATACTCATGCCAGGAGGATTAACTCTTTCAGCTCCTGCCAGTTTTACAGTGTTAGTAACACAATTCTGTTACGTACGTAACCCAAGAAGAATTCAATAATACTCACGATGAGCAAGAGGTGGATACAATAAGTGTTAATAAAATGGTAAAACCGACAGGAGCTGAAAGATTTAATCCTCCTGGCTATTATATGTATATATTACCAATAAATCCATACTAAAAAGTAAATGTAACAATCTAATATGCTTAGATTTAAATCATTTAGTGGAATAGGAGCATATTAATTGTTTCCGTTTTTACTTTAGTACAAAAGAAAATTAATACTGTCAGTAAAGTTTCCACCAAATCTTTAAAGTCTCATACATTTCGACAAACGTAAGAAAAACGTTCCCTCGTCATTCTACTTTTTATCATTCAAAGATCGATTTTATTATTTTACTTAAAATTTAGATATTTTAATAGAGTTATTGTTCAACAGCATATTATCTTAAATTATATCTAGTAAATTAATAGAAATTAGATACCAGTATTTTCATTGTATAACATTTAAACAAGCCATATTTATATAACGATAGCTAGAAAGTTATGTTAATTATTGTTTTATTATTATAATTAGGAAAAAAACAAACAAATCAAAAGTGATGAGCAAGAAGCGGATACAATAATAGTTACTAAAATGGTAAAGGAGTTTTATATTGTTGTTTCACCATCTGCATTTT
>NW_013754318.1:0-815 GCF_000517525.1 Limulus polyphemus | reverse complement strand
AACCATGTTCCTAGTGAAGGTGCACATCACTGTGATTATCCGAAACAACAGTTCTCTGCTTTCCAAAATATTCAAATAACAGGACAGCCAGTTAATTTGAGTGAAGTTCATTCGCTGCCAGTTATAAGACCTGGATACTACACTACTCGTTGGTCTAAATCTGCTGAATCACTTCATGACCAGGAAAACTATAAACATTTTTTACAGGCTCAAACAATCATAAAATTGACGAGCTTGTTTCTTTTTAAAAAACATTTCACAATATTAAATTTCAGGAATAATAAAAAAAAAACAGTCTCTGGGATCTAATACAGACTGATTCTCCTCAACAACTATGCTGACAAAATATCTTTATCTGAACTGATACACTGTTGGAAGCAAAATACAAAGCTAAATTATTCTTGTTATGTAACATTTTTGAAATGGCTCTTCTTAATTGATAACTCTTAACTTCTTTAAATGTTCATTATGGCAGCTTGATTATGTATATACGATAAACTAATTTAACAGATCAAACATGTATAAATGAAATTTTTGAAAAGTTGTTACTAATATAATCTTGATCTATATATTCTTATATAAATTCAGAGTCAGACACGGATAAATTATTTAAAGCTTCTTTTTTTGACAATGGTTAGAAACCCTTGAAAACGGGAAAACAACTAACATTAAATTTATATGTAAAACTTCATAGAAAGTAAACAAGCAAATACAATACCACGCTATCCATACTATAAGATATTGAAAAGCTTATAAAGTGTCAGACAAAAGTAGAGGGGATTTGTAGCTCGAGTGACAACGAAAAGAGTGTGAAT
>NW_013754317.1:0-1086 GCF_000517525.1 Limulus polyphemus | reverse complement strand
TAGGTGTAACTCTATTTACAGAATTTATAACCACCATACTTATCTTTAGCCTTACTTGGTACAACTACTCCATAAAATCCTAGGTGTAACTCTAGTTACCGAATTTATAACCACCAGACTAATCTTTAGCTTTCCCTGGCACAACAACTCCACGAACACTTAGGTGTAACTCTAGTTCCCGAATTTGTAACCAAAAAACTCATCTTTTGCGTTATTTCGTACAAAAACTCCACGAACACCTAGGTGTAACTCTAGTTACACAATTTATAACCACCATACTCATCTTTAGCCTTACTTGGCACAACTACTCCATGAACACTTAGGTGTAACTCTAGATAACGAATTAATAACCCCTATAATTATTTGTAGCGTTATTTGGTACAACAACTCCAAATACCTAGGTGTAACTCTAGTTACAGAATTTATGTCCATCATACTCAACTTTAGCCTTACTTGGTACAACTACTCCATGAACACTTAGGTTTAACTCTGGTTACCGAATTTATAACCCCCAATACTCATCTTTAGCGTTATTTGGTACAACAACTCCACGAAACCTAGGTGTAACTCTAGTTTCCGAATTTGTAACCAACATACTCATCTTTAGCGTTATTTGATACAACAACTCCACGAATACCTAAATGTAACTCTAGTTACCGAATTTATAACCACCATAGTCATGTTTAGCTTTACCTGGCACAATTACTCCATGAACATCTAGGTGAAACTATAGTTACCGAATTTATAACCACCATACTCATGTTTAGCTTTACCTGGCACAATTACTCCATGAACATCTAGGTGAAACTATAGTTACCGAATTTATAACCACCATACTCATCCTTAGAATTATTTGGTACACCAACTCCACGAACACATAGGTGTAACTCTAGTTACCGAATTTATAACTAATATACTTATCGGTAGCGTTATTTGGTACAACAACTCCACGAACACCTAGGTGTAACTCTAGTTACCGAATTTGTAATCACCATACTCATCTGTAGCGTTATTTGGTACAACAACTCCACGAATACCTAATTGTAACTGTAGTTACCGAATTTATAACCACCATACTCATCTTTT
>NW_013754316.1:0-1088 GCF_000517525.1 Limulus polyphemus | reverse complement strand
AGTGTTTTATTTGTTTAATTATCGTTATATTTAGCAACTGTATTTTGAAAATGTATAAAGACTGATGTAACTTCATCCTATTCTGCTTTAGATACTGAAGATGGAATCTGATAGAATTCCGAAACGTTTATCCATGTCCCCTTTTTGTCAATAAACAATGTTGTATATCATAAGTGTCGTAATCTTGTTTATAATCAAACTTCGTTTTCCTTCGAACACATCGATTGCTAATCAACAACTATTTAGAGATTAAACTAAGTTAGTGTTAATTTAATCTTTTTTCTTTCTTTCTTTTTTACGAGCCAAAATGGTTTCAAAAATGGCGCAAGGGGAGGGAAGTCCGAGCTAATCTTCTTTTTTTTTAAATTATTCAGTGAATCCCATTGGCTAGGTTAAAGCTGTTTGAGGGGAGAGGGTGTTTCGTACAAGTCCTGCAGGTGGCCGAATAATAGCAGAGGGTAGCACCTATGGTGGGGCGGTTCTTTTGTTTCGTCTCCCACCACCCAAATGTCCTTTGTATTTTTAAAATCAAACTGATCTTAACATCATGCACAAATAATTTTTTTAGAGGAAAAATATTCAGCAAAATTGTAAACCATTAGTTCGTGTATTAGTAATGTATTATCACACTGTTTTATAAATAAATTTAAAGTTAAGGGAAAAAATAGTTTCACGAAGTTGCGTCGAGATGGCGCTTCAACTTGTGCGCTCCTATCGTGCTGTGTCGGTAACCTAGAAAGTAATAATGTTGTGTGATATTATGTACACAATTGTTAATATTTCAAGTGCATGTTGTTGTTGTTTTGTATCTAGTTACGTTGTATACATCTCAGTAATTGTTTGTGTATTTATCGTATACGTTGTTCCTCGTGAATGGTGTTATATAATTATGGTAATATCACCTTAAAGATCCCTGAATGGAGTGCTCTTCCTACTGTACGGTTGTGAATGTTAGATATTATTGTTATGGGAAAAAAAAACTAGAAAGATTATTATCCAGATCCTTTAGTGTTCGTTTTTTTACTTCAGGAAAAAATGACGTAATAATCTATACGATTTTATCTTATGTTAAAGTTTATTGCAAGATG
>NW_013754315.1:0-3265 GCF_000517525.1 Limulus polyphemus | reverse complement strand
GATGAATGATACTACACTTTCATTGGTCCTTTATTTTAAAACCAAATCCTAGGTTTTCACTTCAGTATTTTTTTATTTCTCGAGTATCCCCTGTCATCATACCCCCCCCTCCCAGAGTGGCACAGCGGCATGTCTGTGGACTTACAACACTAGAAATCGGGTTTCGATACCCGTGGTGGGCAGAGCACAGATAAGCCACTACGTAGCTTTGTGCTCAAACTACAAACAAACAAACCCTGCAATTATAAGTCGATAGTTATTGTTATTATTAATATTAGGCACGTATTAAGACCAAAACTTTTTACCTAACCCCCAATCGATAATTACAAACTTGATACTTGGTGGCGTTTTGTTGTCAGTCAGAGGATTCTTGCTTGTACACAATGGAACCCCGCTATGAAGTATTATTACTTATTTTGGTTGACGCCTTTATCCTTAGTAATTACAGGGGTTTTCATGAGTAAAGATACAATGTGCTGTATATTTGACATTACACAATACGTAATAGTTAATTGTTTGACTATTAGTTTTCTCAGCGAATTTAATGGTAGAAACAATAAAAAGAATACAGGTTAAATGTCAAGTTTATTATCGTGTACATCAAAGTACACGTCATAAGGTCACGTGACTTGCTAGGTCATTAATTTTCGAACTGACGCAAGAACAAATTATGGACGTGAACAGTGGTCTTAAGGTTACATTTTTCTAAGCTCCCCAGTGGCACAGCTGTATGCCTGCAGACTTACAACGCTAGAAAACGGGTTTCGATATCCGTGGTGGGCAGAGCCCAGATAGTCCATTGTGTAGCTTTGTGCTTAATGAATTTTCAAAATGATTACTACGTCTTCTCACACAAAAAGTTCCTAGCTGTCGTGACAGCTGGCTTATGCTTTTAACTCCCGTGTCGTTACTCGCCGAAGATGATCGAGTGTGTCCAGAAATACTCATATTTGAAGCGCAGTAAAATATTGACTGTATATCACTGTGTTTTGGCTTTTAGATTACAGTTTTTAAAAATAAATATATATATATAATAGCATGTTATAACAGGCCTTAAACATTATATTTCTGCAAAAAGAAAGAAAAAAATGGATAGTCCAGATAATCCTTGGGTAGCTATAAACGAATATCTAAAACAAACAATCGTTTGTACAGTCAGGTAGCACCACCAGAGATCCTGAATAAACTATAGAAACTTGTTGGGTTTTTTTCATGACGAACCATGTAATATTATTTTCAAAC
The DNA here is from genome assembly GCF_000517525.1 of Limulus polyphemus. Classification (NCBI taxonomy): domain Eukaryota; kingdom Metazoa; phylum Arthropoda; class Merostomata; order Xiphosura; family Limulidae; genus Limulus; species Limulus polyphemus. The sequence goes on along the minus strand of NW_013754315.1, from coordinate 2,023 downwards.
AGTTTCACTTAATCTAGTCTACCTGTCACTATGAAGACTCTCTGCAGAACGAAATATATTTATGAAAAAGAAATTAACCCAAGCAAATAGTTTTCTTTATACACCTGCCACCAGTAATAAACTATGTAAACATATTCCCAAAATTCTTTATTCAGCTAGCAGTAGGAAATAACCATAAAAATATTTCTTTCTACCATTTAACACAAACAAAAGAGCACCATCGACAGGTAAGGCTTAAGATTAAGGTTCATTTATGTTATCTGCCATTAGCAAGTACAGTGGTTGAGAATGTTGTATTAAAACGATTTCGGAACATCTTCACATGGTTATAGTCATGCTCCATCTGACGACATCTTGAAAATAACTCTGCAGCGTAGTTTCCATTGTAAAAGGCCCCACCGTCAGGTTGCGATGCCCACAGTCCAATTGTGCAGAAATCCATAGGCACTGCTTCCGACGACTTGACGAATGGGAGGTATAAGTGTTTAAAGGAATATTCGTTTCGTTGTCTAGCTGATTGAGGTATTTAATGATTGGACGGAAATGTCGTGGAAATATTTTTTCTCCACGTGATTTGTGTCCCCTTTCCAGAAACATATCTTTCTTTATTATGTGCCTGGAAAACGTGGACGGCTTTTGCCACTGTACTTGGTTCCTTGATACTCACGTGTTATAAGACACTACACTTTGTTTGTCATACCTGGGTTACAGGTCTCTTCTGGGATACTCCAAGTTGAGCCAAGTTGGTAGTATTTTGGTTCCTGGATACTCACGTGTTATAAGACACTGCTCTTTGTTTGTGATACTTGGGTAATAGGTCTCTTCTTGGATATTCCAAGTTGAGCCAAGTTGGTAGTATTTTGGCTCCTGGATACTCACGTGTTATAAGACACTACTCTTTGTTTGTGATACTTGGGTTATAGGTCTCTTCTTGGATACTCCAAGTTGAGCCAAGTTGGTCTCTTCTTGAATACTCCAAGTATTCATCAAGTACAAAGAATGACCTCGTCTTGAAATTTCTAAATCCACGAGTTGAACATATATTTATGATCTGTTTCAAATTATTTTAGTCTGACGTACTCAACCTCTCTGTAGCCCTAATAAAGAAAGTACGTTATTTCAAGTTGTTAAAACTCCTAACAAATGGGATATTGTTCTCCTCTAGGTGGCACCAGAAAATAACCAGATACTTTTCTAATAAAAAATGATAAAATTCCTATAACTCAAGCGCTTTCGAAAGGAGGAGCAGTTTATCCCTAAAAAAGAAAGGTCCATCTTTTGAAAGCGCTCGGGTTATAGGGTTTTTATCATTTTATATTAAGACTTCTTGAGCCTAAGTGTTTTTCTGATATCACGAGTTTTTGTAATATAATATTACTTTAATCAGCTGCCACCAGATACAAGGATAGGCCTCGAATTCACATATGAGACCTTTTCTGCAGTTGGTACCAGGAAATAACCTTAAAAAATACAAATTTTCATTCTAGTTAGCGCCTGAAAGTCGATTTTATAATGTAATTTTCCTCTATTCAGCTGGCACCAGGAAAGAAGGATCTTAAGTTCACATATCAGTAACAGGAAAAAAATTGTTTTCCTTTAAGTTGGCAACAAAACGTGTACATAACTAGGAGGTATAAGTTAGCATTTAAAACTATGAATAAAATAATCTAAAAAACGAGGATAATTTTATTTTAAGAGATGATATCAGCAATCACTTAAGAGGGACTCTCTTATAAATGACTTGTATCAGGCTCAACTCGTCATCATCTAGGCAACCAATAAGCCTTTTCTTATAAGATACCTTTGATTTTGTACTGTTCACGTCATTGTTACCCATATTTCATTTCCACATCCTGATACCTTACTCTATCCTAAAGCAGTAAAGCCACACGTCATTGTTACCCACATTTCATTTCTACATCCCGATCCCTTACTCTATACTAAGGCGGTAAAACCACACGTCATTGTTACCCATATTTCATTTCCACATCCTGATCCCTTACTCTTTACTAAAGCGGTAAAA
>NW_013754314.1:0-1764 GCF_000517525.1 Limulus polyphemus | reverse complement strand
GTGATTTTGTTCTAGGACTGAGCCATTGTTTTGGCCTTTAATAGTTGCATAGAGAATCCATTTTTCATCACCGGTGACAATTCTGTCCAAAAAGGGTTCACGCGCCAGGAGAGACGAAGCAACGTTCACACGTTGGAAACGATGATCATCGGAAAGTTCGTGAGGCACCCAAACACCTTCTTTATGGACTTTTCCCATATTTCTTAGATATTTACGTATTGTTTCATGAGAGACATGCAATTTCAGGGTCATTTCACGAGCGTGTTGCCTTAGGTTAGACTCAACAAGCATCTCCAGAGCATCAATATCAATTCCAACTCGTCGGCCCCTGCCAACACAGTTTTTATGGCTAAAGTCACCTCGACGAAATTTGCTGAACCATCGTTGACACTTACGAACATTCAAAACATTTCCATAATCTTCTTTGATATTTTTCATGGCTATAGAGGCGTTGTTTCCCTTCTTGTATTCAAACAGCATCACATGCCGAATATAAGGGATTAGAATATACTAAACTTTACTCATTATATAGGCTACACTAACGTGACGTTTAGGCGGTTCGTTTAACTATTATACGTGATGTACGATTTTTTTTTGGGGGGGGGGGTGATGAAAGTGTTTTGTAAAGTGAATTCTCAAGTCGATCATAAAGTTTATTTTGTACACAGAAACTTCTTTTGCTTGATCAATGACGACGGTGTGTTCCTCACTACATCATCTAAATTCTTATTGGACAATGAAGTTTGTACTATAATAATTCAAATATACATCCGTTGCACTAATAATAATCTATCGTTTCACAATATTATTGCATCCACTTCACAACACAGCACTTATAACCGCAATGTACAATATTGTAAAATCACTGAATAAACAAACATTTATGAACAGCAACCGCGTTTGGGTATGACCTTAGATAAAAACAAACAAACATTATTTTAAAAGAGTCCCCCCCCAGTGGCACAGTGGGATGTCTGCGGACTTACAACGTTAGAAACCGAGTTTCGATACCAGTGGTGGGCAGGGCAGAATGAAACTATCATTTAATACTGTTTTGTACAACTTCCACCAAATACCACGTTAACCAAGAAACCATCACTATTACTTGACATTGTTATGTACAGTCTTTTTTTCGCACCACGTGTTTTTATCGCACCACGTGTTTTTAGCACTATACTCAGGACTTGATCTAAACAAGGTGATTTCCATCCATTCTAATATCATTTTACGGTTATTCGATAAAAGTTGTTTCTTTTTCTTTTTTGTTAATTAATATTGCTTCACAGACGTTCTCTCCCAGCGTTAAGCAACTGAATATTGCTTAAATGTATAAAACTGCTTACGTTAGAAACGAATTCTAGAGATAACCCCTTTGGAAGCAACACCTTTCAAGTTGTTTTCTGGAGAAAAATTTAAACAGTGATGTAGCTATAAAAAAGGGGGGGATTATGTATTAAGACAAGATGTCAAACACTAATCGATAATGCTATACAGTTATCGATTTTAACCAGCTCATTAGCGGAAGCTCAACTATGTAGCTCGACAGGTTTGTAAGAGCACGTGTTCCGGAGGCTGCACGTGCTTTCATTAGCCTGAACCAACAATGATTGTATCTTCTGCACATTGCGTGCTCATTAGAAAAAGGCCTCTCTGTGCCGTGAAGAACTGACTGCACTTCCAACAATACCAAGGCTGTTACTGATGGGGAAACATAATGAAGAGAGAGAGAGAGAGAGTCCTTGAAAGAGAGTAGGGTTTTGTAAA
>NW_013754313.1:0-1200 GCF_000517525.1 Limulus polyphemus | reverse complement strand
TTACTTGTGGTCATGATATCCAGAAAACTGACTTTTACTTGTGGTCATGATATCCAGAAAACTGACTTGTTATCACACAGTGATACCAAGTCAGTTTTCTGGATATCATGACCACAAGTAACTGTGTGATAACCTGATACCAAGTCAGTTTTCTGGATATCATGACCACAAGTAACTGTGTGATAACCTGAATTCCATACACAGATGTGGAACTAGCTAACGATTTTTGTTCAAAGTGAAAGGTATTATAACCTACAGATCTCTGGGAGCTAGATAAACTCTTCTGACGTTCGAATTTTATCCCGGTAGGTAGTTAAGATAAAAAGTTTCCTACAAGTCTCATTCTTCATTTGACAAAACCGTATTTATATATGGATAGGAACACGGGAGATATACAAGAACTGAAGAATCGTTGTCACGTGAGTCCACGTGACGTACACAGTTATTAACTTAAGGAGTAAGTAAAAAATATATCACTTATAAGGCGCCGAGGCCAACATATTTTTATGTAATCTGATGAAGTGGTCTTAAAAAAGAAACAAAAACAAAGTACCGAAATTCAAATATATATAGTAAAGTGCTGCGAGCCCCGAGGGCGATTGCCTTTAAAGTGAGAATGATCTGAAGGTATGGCGCCCTATTCAATTAAAGAAATGGTACATTTTCTGGATCAATCTGATGCTAAATTTGATCTGAATCCAACCGTTGTAGAAAGCTGCTTGTTCGACCAAAACGTGAGATTATTTTACTAATGTATGTGAGCGTGAGTTTCACGCTCATTTGGTGAGTGTTGGTAGCACTGCATGTTTGATGTTTCTTCTTTTTTTTTCGAGATGAAAATTAACTGCCTCAATATACAATAAAATATGGTATGTCCAATGCTCATATTTTCAATCATCTATACATATACCAAACATGCTTTGGATCCAAAAAAATACATCATTCATACCAGTGTATCTTAAGCCTCGTTAGTGGTAGTGTAGTTCTTGTTGATTTGTTCTTAGTGCAAACTACACAATGAGCTATCTGCACCCTGTACATCGCGAGTAATCGAACCCTGGATTTTTGCGTTGTAAGTACATAGACTTATTGCTGACCCACCGAGAGTTACGTGCTAATTCTTAATTTTGAGTTGAAACTGTACTGCTACGTATCTGCTCGTTTGTTAATTTCCGGTATAAATTCTTTCCGAGGAACTTC
>NW_013754312.1:0-1403 GCF_000517525.1 Limulus polyphemus | reverse complement strand
ATATATATCGTTAAAACCGCATAGCCGACAAAAAATATCAAAATTAAATAACAGGTTGAACAATCGCCAAGTTTTTTTTTTGTATTTATATTTAAAAAACGATGACGTTTCGAGCTGGCACTCTTCGTCAGATCGTACCAGCTTACAACAAAGGCCTTTGTTCGTCCTTTGATATTAGAGACATTTTAGAAGCCTTTGGAAGATAAATAAAAACTACTGACCATTTTAAACAATTCAACTAAACCTTTAGGGTTAGTCCATTAACTTATCCAAGTTACAATTAGATAATATAACGTTATTAACAACACTTTTCTTTTGTCATTCTTCTACCTGACGTTAACCTAATTAAGAAACATTTCTACATGAAACTCCCTGGTCAATAAAAACAAAAAGGTACATTTTTCATAAGCATATTCACTTACAACGCTTAGGGCCCGGCATTGCCAGGTGGTTAAGGAGCTCGACTTTCAATCTGTGGGTTCGAATCCACGCCCCACCAAACAGACGGAGACAGGTTTGGGAGTAGGATGCTATTCCTCTCATGGATACCCTTGTGGAACAGACCGAGACAGGTTTGGAAGTAGGGTGCTATTCCCTTCTTGGATACCCTTGTGGAACAAACGGAGACAGGTTTGGGAGTAGGGTGCTATTCCCTTCTTGGATACCCTTGTGGAACATACCGAGACAGGTTTGGGAGTAGGGTGCTATTCCCTTCTTGGATACCCTTGTGGAACAGACCGAGACAGGTTTGGGAGTAGGATGCTATTCCTCTCATGGATACCCTTGTGGAACAAACGGAGACAGGTTTGGGAGTAGGGTGCTATTCCCTTCTTGGATACCCTTGTGGAACATACCGAGACAGGTTTGGGAGTAGGATGATATTCCTCTCTTGGATACCCTTGTGGAACAGACGGAGACAGGTTTGAAAGTAGGATTGTATTCCCCTCTCGGATACCCTTGTGGAACAGACTGAGACAGGTTTGGGAGTAGGATGATATTCCTCTCTTGGATACCCTTGTGGAACAGACCGAGACAGGTTTGGGAGTAGGATGCTATTCCCCTCTTGGATACCCTTGTGGAACAGACCGAGACAGGTTTGAAAGTAGGATGCTATTCCCCTCTTGGATACCCTTGTGGAACAGACGGAGACAGGTTTGGAAGTAGGGTGCTATTCCTCTCTCGGATACCCTTGTGGAACAGATGGAGACAGGTTTGGAAGTAGGATGCTATTCCTCTCTTGGTTCATTTGATAAATTTCAATGTTTTCCCAAATTCTTCAAATCCAATTTGTTAAAAATGTTAACATCCAGAATCTTTCACCCTCCGTCAACACTAATATCAGTAAATATTCATCTACTCCACTCCAATCTTGATAAAACAAATCCCATCATCTGTCTAGTTGT
>NW_013754311.1:0-1087 GCF_000517525.1 Limulus polyphemus | reverse complement strand
GTGTTGAAATTTGTGTTCACAAAGATTTAAAGTTAGACACACTAGCTTAAAATAGATTTTCGTATTGAATGATGCAATAAGGTTGTGAATTGTTTTGAAGAATCACTTAAAGAAAAAGTAGCATTGGTTCATACACAATATTGAAAACATATAGATTTCTCGATACTCTCATAATTTATTAGGTAACATATTTTATATCAAATGAGACAGTGAATGTTAAGTGCTATTACATATATGTGAATATGAGATACTGTTTGATAGTTATAGTGCCCAGGCTGTTTTAGTTTCTTGGGATTTAAACTTGACTAAACCCACTCCGATCAGCTTGTAATAAACTAATCTTGTAACTTAATTTGAGTTTAAAATGTTTAGCTTTACATCATCTAAAGAGCTTGTTTTTACCTAAGGACAAAGCTACATAACTGACTATCTGTGCTGTGCCTACCACGGCTATAAAAATCCAGTTTTTAACGTTATAAACCTTTTGACTTACTGCTGTGCCACTGTGATGCCCCAAAAAACTGAACTTTAAGAACTGAAAATTTTGAGGTCCAAGTAAAAATGAACAGTCTCAGAAATTTTCTTGAAAAGGATTGTGAAGATGGATGTATAAATATCACGATTCACGTCAAATCTTATTAAAACTTATTATCCATTCCGGAATTTACTTTCCCTGGAAAAATCCAGCACGATGTAAATGTCTGCATTTTCAAATTAGGTTTTGTAGTAACTAATTGCACTTTCTCCAGAAAAAGATATTTGTAGCAGTTAGGTGTCTCCCTAACACAAATTCCTCCTTCCCTGGTCAACAAGTAAACCACAGGAGACTCTTACCACATATCAGTTCTTAACCGCTGAGTTGATCGACTTAGAGAGTTCCTCACATGTTGTTTATTTTTAGAAAGATTTAGATCCTGCCATATACATTCATAATGTTCAACAACATCTACTTCATTAGACATTTTTTACTCTATTATTATGGTATTTCTGGGTAATTTTCTTTGTTTGCTGAATTTCACCCAAAGCTACTTGTGGGTTATCTCTGATAGCCGTCCCTACTTTTGAAGTGACACTAGAGGCTAACTGC
>NW_013754310.1:0-1087 GCF_000517525.1 Limulus polyphemus | reverse complement strand
ATATACGGAGTGATGATGTGGTTTAGGTCTTTGGCAGTCTTGTATATAGGGGTAGGAATTTGTGATATAAGTGGCCGTAGAGGGCTGTTCTGTTTATGAGTTTTTACGGATCCGTAGATATATCCAGGCGCATAGTCTCCTATGAGAGGTTGGGGAGACTTTTCTTTTGCTTGTTTGTTGACAGTGGCGATCAATTTATTAACGTCTGTTTTAGTGTTTTTGTCGGGTCAGCTCTAATCCTCTTAAACTTGCTATTGTCCGATAGAATGGCGTCCAATTTTCTCTTATATTCCTGTTTGTCCATGATAACTAGAATATTAGCTTTGTCCGCACGTCGCACAATGATGTCGTCATGGTTTCTGAGTTCCTTAGCAGCAGTACGGAGTTTTGTTGTTTGGGGGGTGTTGTCACGGTCACGTCGTTTCGTGCTTTCCACGCGTAGTTGGTCCCGCAAGGCTGGATTTATGTCGATAAGGTCCTGTTGTTGTAGTTGTATAAGAGAGCAATAGAGTTTTTCGAGCTCAGCGGCTTTGATGTCCTTGTCGAATTTAGGTTTAAAATGGCATTTTGGCCCCAGGTTGAGTAGTTGTTTCTAGTCTGTAGGCAGTTCTGTGTTGGAAAGATTCAGGTAGCTCGCTTTTTCTTGTGGTAGGCAGATGGTACCTTGATATAGGTTGTTCATCTTTTTTGTTATCCGTGATCTTTTCTTTTCTCTGTGTTTGTTGATTGTGTTCTGTAGGTGGGTTAGTAGTTCCGTATTCAGTGAATTGTCGGTGATTTTCTGGCGTAAATTCTGCGATAGTTCCTCGATTTTGTCGTTTATTTCGTGGATGGCGGTTTCTCCTTCTGATATTTGCCTTTTGACAAGTTTCTGCTGAAACTCCAAGGTTATTTTATCGTTTTTTACTGTCGGGTCATGTAGTCGAATGTTGGTGTACTTTGGTGAAAGATTTTCTTGTAGGCAGATTTTGTTAAACAAGACCGATGTCTGTAGGTTCACTTTCTTTTTGGAATTCTTCTCAAGAAGTCGATAAGCCGTCTTAACGTTCTTAGAACAACGGGTAAAAGTTGTAGATAGTGATGAGTT
>NW_013754309.1:0-1087 GCF_000517525.1 Limulus polyphemus | reverse complement strand
AAAGAGAGGTCATTCTGGGTCAGTGTGAAATCAACACTATTTCAGTTCTTTACACAGGAGCTTGGAGTATCTCAGGGCAATTTTGTGTGATAGTTCTTGTCATTAAGAACAATGCCATCATTGAACACCTTCCTCCTTCACTTACAATTAACCTTCATCCATGCCAATTACTTTTAAAGTCCTATCAATAACTGAATATGCTGCACGTTGTGTTGCAGCTTTAAATTGCTCTCAATAAAGTTTTCGAGTGTAAAACTGCAAATTATTTAAAATATTCTTCATCTAAGACCGTTTACATGTATAGCTTTTTACTCGCCACACTGCAATCTTTTGTTGCATCATCTCGATTGGAAATACCGTCTTCTCTTTAACGAACACCTTTCAAACCATCCTTTCATTCAATACTTTACAGATGGCTGAAATTTCCAGTTTTCCTACAGAATGACCCACCAAAGTATGGTCAGTGCGACACTCAGTTCCCAATTTCGCACATTTTAGCAATATTTTAAGCTGAAACGAAAACGTGTATAACTGTGACGTTATCACATAAAACGTTGCTTTTACCTTTTGTTAAATTATATTTATAATTTGTAATACAGTAAATAGTGGCCAACTAGAATTTCGTGATGTTTGTAAATTAATTCTACTTTTACTAACTGTATATTGTCTATTTGTTTTCTAGTTTCCAAACAGTTAAATCCAAGTTGAACTTATTTATGTTTTTTGTAAAACTGTTTCATATATAATAAATTAATACGCAGTAAACAAGCCTAATTTTGATGGGACTGAAGTCAGTACTACTGTATACGCTAGTGGCAACACCTTACGGTGGAAAAATGATGTTCAAAAAACGAGACCATTTTAAAATAGAAACACCTATTCGTATGTTTAGTTCGTTATCCACCCAACCTGTGACGCTATTTGTCAAAATGAATGTAGGATTTTAGATCACCCTAAATCTACGAAACTTCATCTCATGATTGTAATTCTATTAGCTAATTAGGTATTCAAATACAAATGTTTCATAAATTTGGACCCAAATAAAAATATACCTGTGCCCAAACGTAACAATATAATCTGAAATCTT
>NW_013754308.1:0-1085 GCF_000517525.1 Limulus polyphemus | reverse complement strand
TAAGGGAAGCAGCTTTTCGTGTCCTAAGATAACCTTTCATTAATCATGAATTTCGTAATTTACGTCCAGGGGACGGATTCTCCAGCTAGTGATAAATACAGTTAATTACGTTTTACCAGCTTAGGAAAGGCATTCATAACACAACAATTGTTCTCTTGTTACGCCTTTCCGCCCGACCTTCTCATGTAGAAACTTTGAAATGCGATTTCATAATTTGTTTGCAATTAACTATTTTTGGACGTCGTTTACTATTTATTTGAAATTGTGTTTACGTAAATCTAATATTAAGTCTTGTATATTTTTCAACTAGCCGTATAATAAACTGCTATCATAACACAGATTTCTGGAAACAACAACTACAAAAGAAAAGCTTATGTTACGACAGCGGAATTCACGTGACGCTGGTAACACGTAATGAGTATCTAGAACAGGGGTGGCCAAATCCCGGCCCGCATGCGGCCCGTGATGTCTTTTTCTGCGGCCCGCCTAACATTTATAAAATTCGAAGTGCTGATCGAAGTGTCAAATGAAAGGTCCCTTCATTCTCTATTCATTGATGTAAAAATTATTATCCAAACATCTTTTCCACCAGAGATAACTCGATTGACAAAAATGATGAAATTTTTGTTTTTGGTCTCTAGAGAACACCTAATGGCGCAATATCAAAAGTAAAGTACATCATATAAATACGAAGAAAGTTTTCTATCTATTGATATAAGATTCTTTGTGACCACAGCCAAATGAGAGCTGTATCAGAGCATTGAAAAAATACTAAGCTCAGGGTGGCCACTTTTTTTACCAGCGCTATTTTAAAGTTGAATGCGGCCCGAGTTGACTCCGGTAATCAAAATCTGGCCCGTGGCACAAAAAAAGTTGGCTACCCCTGATCTAGAACATTCGTGAAGGCTCGAGTGTTATATATTAGCTGGCAAATGAAGTGACGGCATGAGAATAATTGCAGACAGAGAGATATAGAGACAGATAATCGAGTCAAGCCGTAAGTAAAGTGCGTGAATCGTTGTGAATTCTAGCGTGTGTTTAAGTAAAAGTGAGTGTGGAAATTAAGTGTATTGCAAAGTTGTATT
>NW_013754307.1:0-1086 GCF_000517525.1 Limulus polyphemus | reverse complement strand
CAAGCTGAAGTCAAGCTGACTGAAAGAGTTGATGATGGTGAAGTGGAACCAAATATAGATATCAAGGCAGAACAGGAGAAAGACCAAGATTTGAAGCCAATGATTGATTTTCTAAGAGCAAGTGTTTTGCACCCTGCTTGGAAGAAGGTGTCTAGTCTAAGCCCTGTGACAAAGAATTATTGGGCACAATGGGACCAGTTGAAACTTGAAGATGGTATTCTTCTCTGGAGATGGGAAACTGCAGATGGGGAAGTGACGACCTAGCAAACGGTTATACCGAGAAAATTACGGGAAGTTGTGCTGCGCCAATCCCATGATACTGTAACAGGAAGAACATCTCGGAGTTAAGAAAACATTGAGTCACCTACGACAGAGATTTTACTGGATAGGTATGAGACAAGATGTGGAAGAATGGTGCAGAACATACAGTGCATGTTGTACTAAAAGGGGACCCAAGCATAAGGGACGTGCTCCAATGAAGTTATATCAAGTTGGTGCACCAATGGAAAGAGTAGCTCTCGACATTGCTGATCCTCTGCCCCAAACTCGTGCTGGAAACAAGTACATTTGTGTGGTGATGGACTATTTCACCAAGTGGCCTGAGACATATGCAATACCAAATCAGGAAGCTACAACTGTAAAACTTGCAACAGTGGCAGCTCAAGCAACAGCTCGAGCAAAATAAAGAAGAAGAGAGATTACAACAGCTATTAGAGGAGAAAGAAAATAAAGAAGAAGAGAGATTACAACAGTGGCAAGAAGTACAAATGGAAAACATTAGTAAATTCAAAAGCGAATTAGATGCATTAAAGGATGATTTATTGTCTTTTACTCAAGGAGAACACATTAATCGTCGACTTAATCAGCCCAGACAATGGAAAGCCCCTTCCAGACCCCACAGCTAAACCCTAATGCAGACATATTCAGTCCCGTTAGAAGTCACATCCCAGATATGAATGTCAGTACTAGGAGTGATCCAGTACGAAGGAAGCCACAGGAATACGATGGGAAAACACTGTGGGAAGCATATAGAGCACAGTTTGAGCTATGGGCTAGAGATGAACGGATGGACAGAGGAACAGAAAG
>NW_013754306.1:0-1397 GCF_000517525.1 Limulus polyphemus | reverse complement strand
TTCATGTATCTTTGCGCGAAATTCAAAACAACAAACAAATTACACTTCCATTATTTAAATAACAACGACGCATTCTCTCAAAATAATAGCTTGGAAACTCATTTTTACATTAGTATTCTCTTATGTTTACAAATTCTTTGTGTAAATTATCATACGTGCTAGATATTTCATAGGCACGATGAAAAAGTATTTTAAACAAATTACCCTTGAAAACATGGGAATGAAACTCTTAAATTTAAAATATTGTCCAATGAAAGTTGTTTTGTGGTATACTTCACATTTAAACTGTCCATTATTATTATTTATGAGTGTCCAAAAATGGACTGATTTTCAACAGTAAACTTAATACTGCTACGTTTACTATCCAAATATTATAAAAATCTGGGGACTTGATCAGAATTCTTAAAGATAATAATTGTGTCATCAACATGCTTGTGATAGTAGAGGGGTTTGAATTCTAATGAGCAATTATCCAACCATTATTTTTCTTGAAAACACAAAAACCGGTTGGCAAGAGATAAAGCCAGTCTTGAACCATAGGGATACCATCAATCTGGTCATATAACTTCCCATTCAGGATGAAATGAGACTCCTTGACAGCAATACCAATTAACTTAAAAAACGTTTTTCAGAATACTGACTTCAGTGGAATTACTGTTGTAAACTAAATCATTACATAGCTGTATCGTTTCTGCCAGTGGTATATTGGTGTAAAGTGATTGGATGTCAAAACTAGAACAATATATTGTTACGCCTCCATACGTTACTTAATTTTCCGTAAATTCGTTCCAACGAAACTTTAGCGACACAAGCCCTTTCTTAAATAAAACTGGTTTATTCTTTCTGAATATAACTTTACGATACACTTAATTTCAACAGTCGCTCTATAACAACGCTATGTCTCACCTGGCCAACAATATTTTGTCCGCATACATTCAGTTACTCATTACCTCTGTTGTTCCGTCACGTTGGGACCATCTTCTATATACCAGACTACCCCCATATCTAGTAAATGCTAGGGCATTCTTGAAGGAACAGGATATTTCTAGAAAACAGGTGGCGTGATACTAGTCACGTGACCTCGCTGACGCAACAATATGTTATTATCAAACTTCATTTGTTGAATTTCGTATACCGATACCCATGGTGGGCAAAATATTTTCTAATGCAATTTCGTGCTTGCCAATTATTAGCATAACATTTCAGTTTTCATAGCTGTATAAGGTATTGTTACGTCTCCGATTGTTAATTAATTTTTTCGTAACTTCGTTCCGACGAAACTTTAGCGACAAAAGTCCTTACTTAATAAAACTGGTTTATTCTTTCCGAATATAACTTTACCGATACACTCAACTTCAACAATCGCGTCTAAACAACGCTATAACAACGAACGTGCT
>NW_013754305.1:0-1084 GCF_000517525.1 Limulus polyphemus | reverse complement strand
GCTATAGTAAATACTGAACAAAATAAAAAAAATGGAAAAATATATCTGTACAATAATAAGTTTTCTCAGATTATGAAGATCTTATCTCTAATTAAATGAAATATAAACGTTCATACAAGCCTTCAAATAAACAAAAGGATTTACTCTAGTTAACCATGAACACGAAAACAGGTTGCACCTACTGTCTAAGAAGTACATGAAAGTTTATTTATTATCCAAAAGTAAGAGATAATTCTCAGCTAATTTTGGATTATCTTAACAATATACCCTTTCCTGTATTACCTACAAGGTTAGAAAAAAACCCCAAAACAAACAGTATTTATTAGAATGATGTAATCTCTTTTAACACTATTGACTATATAAGAGACATACAAAAACAGTTTAGTGTTCTGCCTGAGTACCATGTGGAATAAATGAGGATAAGTCATAACTAAACTTGAATTTGAGAAAACAATTTAACTTATAAGAAACATACAAAAACAGTTTACAACTGTGGTAACTCGCGGGATAACGTAAGTGAATTTATCGCAGATTGTATAGTAAGAAACAGAGTAGAGAAAATAATTATTCTTGTCAGTTGGGTTCTAAAGTAACTGAACCAGCCTGTGTGGACTTTTGATAAGAAAAAGAGCTATATTTACAGTTTTAGATACAACTGTGATATCCTATCGTGTAAAGAATTTGTGTATATACATTTGACTTGTTTTGAATATATTATTTCAAAAGAAGTGGATTGTGTTCTGTCCGTTTATTGTTCGAATTTATCGCCATTAAACACGAAAACAGATTGCACCTAGTGTCTAAAGAAAAATGGGGCAGTCGTTATTGAATATTGACGAGAACAGAGTGAGAACTAACGTTAAGCGATTCCAGGGCCAGTAGAGAGCTAAGAGAATCCATGTAAATAGTACAATTACTGTACTGCATAGCTTCTACATGATCCAGGGTAAGAGAAATAGCATATAACTCGGCAGTGAACACAGAAACTGTAGAGGGGGATCCTGTAAGGAACTACCGAGCCACAGCAAACCATGGCAGAGCCTACAGAGTCAATCGATTTCGGACCATCTGTGTAAAAAGGAAG
>NW_013754304.1:0-1083 GCF_000517525.1 Limulus polyphemus | reverse complement strand
GAAACAGTTTAAATGGTAAAATATAGCATCGTAAATGTGTTACATATGCCACTCTCTTCGGGGTGGCTTAATGGAGAAAAATCAGACATGTTATACTGATGTTAAAATTTTCAAAGAATGTTAAATCTACGACAGTATTTCAAGCGAACAGCTAGTGTTTCTGTGTTCCCTAAGTAAGATATTCTGCATCATTTATTATTACTTTCATTACTTTTTAATATTATAATATTATTTTAGAGATTGTTAGTTTAATATATATATATATATATATATATAGGAATAACCTAAGCTTCCTAAGCTGGCTGAACCTAGTGAGATATTATTGGGATTACGACCGATCGTTAATAGCGAGGATACCCAACTAATTAAAAATTCATTTTAATAATTATACATAGAAACGTAAGGTTTATTTAATTAATTTAATTAAGTTATTTCCAGATTGATTTTTAGCAAGTACATAGCTTGTTCTAATCAAACGTTTTTATTAATCCTCTAAAATAAAAAAAGTTCTTAATAACTGTTATATATATATATTTAGATTAGCATAGAACAAATAATGAATAACTATTGTTAATAAAAGAGGAATCCCGTACTTAAAAGTTAAAAAAAAACACACATCGCAATACAAAATTTTGCCCTCGTTGACCTTACGTCATCGAATACTTTACAAAACAGTACGACACATTTATTTAAACCTGTCGGTGACGTCATCATAAATATATAACCATGACCTTAAAATAAATCCAAGTCTTACATTATATTTATTGTGGGCTTTATTTTGTTGTTGTTGTTGTTCTATTACAATAGCTTCTTTTATTTTACGTTTTTTAATATTAGGTTCAAAGATATTTTATACTAGCTGGAGTATCCGTCCTCTGGACGGAAATGTAAATTCATGATTAATGAAAGATTATCTTAGGACATGAAAAGTTGCTTCCCTTATATGTAATTGTAAAAAACCCCAAAACGCCCATAAAAACTGTAAAACACAAAATGTGAAACTGCAAATTTGCTTGTATCTCTACATGGACCCAACATACCTTTATGCCAAATTTAGTGAAGATCCATCAACAGTTGGTGAAG
>NW_013754303.1:0-1088 GCF_000517525.1 Limulus polyphemus | reverse complement strand
TAATCGAGGGATTCCTGTATATGTGTGTACAAAGTGTGTATATATATTATTATTATTGTTACTACTTAGTCATAAATGTTTAATTTTTCTTAAAACATAAAAATAAATAAAAAATACATTAAAAACAATTATTTCTAGTACTCACAATGTTACTAAATTGATTGTACTTGCATGTCATACATGATAAACATCACCATAAGCCTCAGTCATTCTCTCAATTAGATAGGAAAGACAAATTAATTTTTATAGATTTCAAAGATATAACTTATAAAGCCAAAAAGTGATCAATTATACTGGTATGTAAAACCACTGCAATTTATATGGCTTTCTAACTAAACTATATGTGGGTTAAAAATAATCTGTTCAGAGCAACAAATTTCAAACTTTCCAGTCAAATACAGGCTTCCCCTTCAAGCCAATTACAAACAACTGTCAAATTTACATAATTTAAAATGTGCACTTTTTATTGGTTATAAACACGTACTTAAGAGAAGTAGGTGTGAGTAGACAAGAGGTTTCAAAAGAATGGAGTAGTGGGTGGCCCACCCTCATAGGTTTGCAAAATATATTAATATCTCAGCAAATTAACAAGGTGGGAGGTTTTAATTTTGTATTCTAGTTTGTAAATGTCTGAAATTTGAGTTTATAATTCGTTAACCACTAAAGACACTGTATGGTAGGCATACATAGTAAAATTTTGGAAATTATGCTCCAAAACGTCATGACACATACACTTTAACCTACCCAGGGTGAAAGGGTTAATATTCACGAGTTATTGCAAGTCACATAAAGCTTTGGTTTTGTAACAAAGTTGTGTTATAAAAAATCAAAATTCAACACTGGTAACAAATAATTTTATCAGTCAAACCTAAAATTAAACTCTCGGTACTATAATCAACCAGCTTACCCTGTGAATACTCAGAACAGCTGATAACATCTTGTGGAGAAAACTGTACTTGAACACTGTTGTTTGTCAAAATTCGTAGTCGAGACTCAATCATTGCTAGTGAAGCAAAGGAGTAGCAACTTCCACAGCTTCCTATATAAAAATAATTCATAAAGGTGTTGTACGTAAATGTCTGCTCCTC
>NW_013754302.1:0-1847 GCF_000517525.1 Limulus polyphemus | reverse complement strand
AATGACAGTACAGCTAAACCTTTCTCGGTTTATTAATGACAGTACAGTTACTCACCAAAGTCTGCGTTAATACAATTATAAAGATGGAATGTGATCGACTACTTTTATCATTCATCCCTGTAGCAGCAGTGGCTCGTTGTTTATTTCCCAACACCAACCAGCTCTAAACATAAAGAAAACTATGGTTAGATTCTGATACAATATATTAAATCTGATAAAAAAACACAAGTATCAGCGCACACACTAGATGATCACTACTTAAAGTGAAAACTCGTGATCATCTAGTGTTGTGCCTGATACTTGTGTTTTTTATCATAGTGTATGTGCTGATACTTGTGTTTTTTATCAGAGTTTTCACTTTAAGTAGAGAATCACTACTTAGAGTGTTACTGAAGTTTGATCAAAAGACTAAAAAAATATCGACAAACATTATTAAAGAACTTAATAACATATAACACTTCCAAGGAACGTATAAAATCACTGCCTAGAAGGAGGGAAAACAGAAGGGTCAGAGAAGGTCATGGATGATAAACTTAGAGGCTATAAGTTTTAGGTGATTCCTTGACAAGTCATATGGATGGAATAGTCTGTGGGGTAAATAAAGAGAAAAGAATTAGATTATGCTACCCAGGGGCGCAGGTGGAGGATATAACTGACAGAGTAGGAGATATAATAAAGGGGGCTAGCAGAGATGCAGTTTTTGTGGTTACAAGTGGGGTACCTCAGGGCTCAGTCTTAGGACCTTTACTCTTTTTGATTTACATCAATCACAAAGATGAAGGAATGGTCAATAAATTACTTAAATTTTCAGATGATATTAAGGTCTTGGGTGTTGCTAGCTGTGAAGAGGATGCTGCTGATTTAAAAAAGGATTTAAATCATTTAGTGAGTTGGACAAATAAATGGCAGATGGGTTTTAATTATAATAAATGTAAGATAATGCATGTGGGTTATCATAATTTGAATTATAAGTATAATTTGGATGGGAATAACCTTAACAATGTTATGAAGGAAAAGGATCTTGGTGTAATAGTCGATCAGTCTCTTAAGCCATACAAGCAGTGTGCTGTTGTTAGTGGTAGGGCAAATAGGATTTTAGGCTGTATCTACAGAAATATTGAATACCAGCCTAAAGAGGTTATAATTTCATTGTATAGGTCACTGGCTAAGCCACATATGTTCAGTCTTTACAATGAACTGTTAGAAAGGGTTCAGAGAAGGGTTACTAGAATGGTGCCTGGGATGGAGGGATTGTCACATGAGGAGAGATTGAAATCTCTCAAATTGTTTTCTCTTGAAAAAAAAAGAGTTGAGGGGGATCTGATGGAGGTGTTTAAGATTGTAAAGGGAATTGATAGTGTTGATGCATCATCGTTTTTCATATTTAACAGTGAGAATAGTAGGACGAGGGGACAAAAATATAAATTTTGGCAGGGTAGGAGTCATCTTCAGCTAAGACTGTTTTATTTTTCTGACAGGGTGAGTGACCTTTGAAATGTAAGCAGATAATCTAAGAATAAGCTTGATAAATATATGAATGATAACGGCTGGCTTTAAGACTTTTAAAAAATTTTATTTATTAATAGCTTTAGTTTAGTTTAGAGGATGGGACAGCCAAGATGAACCAATAAAGGTTCCAAGTTGTCCCAAAACGTTATGTTATGTCAAGGTATGCTTGGAAATTATTCCTTCCCTAAAAATAGTTATTTCATTTAGAGTATCAGTGTTGAAAATCATTAAAAAAAACCTAATCATAATCAGCTTAACGGTACTTCTTACCTCAAATCTACTTTGTTTTTTTCTGTTTTCCAAAAGACAGATTATTATTATTATTATTAATATGTGTC
>NW_013754301.1:0-1084 GCF_000517525.1 Limulus polyphemus | reverse complement strand
TGAAGGAGTACCAGAAGCCATGCAGAAGCTTTATGGTGTGACAGGACATTCTACAAGATTGTGGGGACCAGTGTGGGTAACTATTGAGCTCATGGGCATAAAGGATAGACAGGAAGTATACTTGGCTGACATGGAAGATGAATGCATATTAGGATTGGACTATCTACTACCAAGGAAGTTTGTAATTGATTTTGAGAAAATGACGTTTGGGAACAACAAAGGCCAAGTTCCGGTAACTGTCAAAAGAGAAGTTGAGCTGATTGGGTGCCATCGGGCTGAAGTCAAGCCGACTGAAAAAGTTGATGATGATGAAGTGGAACTAAATACAGATATCAAAGCAGAACAGGAGAAAGACCAAGATTTGAAGCCAATGATTGATTTTCTGAAAGCGAGTGTTTTGCGCCCTGCTTGGGAGAAGGTGCCTAGTCTAAGCCCAGTGACAAAGCACTATTGGGCGCAATGGGAGCAGTTGAAGCTTGAACATGGTATTCTTGTCCGGAGATGGGAAACTACAGATGGGAAAGTGGCGACTTGGCAAACAGTTATGCCGAGGAAGTTATGGGAAGTTGTGCTGCGTCAATCCCATGATAATTTAACAGTAGGACATCTCGGAATTAGGAAGACATTGAGTCATCTACGACAAAGATTTTATTGGATAGGTGTGAGGCGAGATGTGGAAGAATGATGCCGGACATGCAGTACATGTAGTGCAAAAAGGGGACCTAAACATAAGGGATGCCCACCTTATGAACAGTTGCCTGTGAATATGTCAGAGTTTGTGAAAGTGTTATCGGAAAGGATGGATGATATCCACCATCAAGTGCGTACAAACTTGAAAACTTCTGCTGATTCGATGAAGTTAACTTATGATAAGAGATCCACTGAAGCCAGCTTTGAACCTGGAGACAAGGTATGGTTGTATAATCCCAGGAAGACCAAAGGGAAGTCTCCTAAGTTGTCATCTCCATGGGAAGGCCCATACGACATAGTGGATCGTCTCTCAGACGTGACTTTCCGGGTAAAATGTGGTCGGCGAGGTAAACCAAAAGTGGTGCATGCCAACAGGCTTTGGCGTTATCATGGT
>NW_013754300.1:0-1086 GCF_000517525.1 Limulus polyphemus | reverse complement strand
TTTGTAAACTTTTTCTTATTAATTGGACTAATAATGTGCTCAAATTTTACTTACTGATTTATTAATCTAAGTTAACTATTATAAGAGTGTATATTTTCTGGCCTTTTCTAAAAGAAAACAACAACAGAAAAAAAACAACAATTCATATGACGAGACCTACGCTCAGCACCACCTGGTGGTTATTTTGTAAATTGTACCCAAGAGCTATGTTAATTGCCTTGGAGACGAGATTCCATCCTAGTACAATGATATTAACGAGAAAGAGAAGGGAAAAAAAAAAAAAAAAACCGTAGGGAGATAAAAAGTCATAAGTTTCTTCTGGCAGGCAAGTAATGCATCTATACATAGGGCATTAGATATAGAGTTTTGACTTTTAACGTAATGACTGGGACTTCGAGACTATTACTGTACTTTAGGTAGTTCATGAACACTAAAGGTAACCATAGTAACAAGTGCACAAACGTGAAGGCACGAAAACCACGGATATGATATAATTTGTTTTATTCTATGGTTAAAAACAACAATAAAAATGTCACGTTTCGATCCTTGACCCAGGAAAAAACCTTGTTTATTTTGTTTATTATTATTATCATTCATCGTTCTCATTATAACAAGCAAACAGAGAAGAATAACAATAGGTAAAGAAACCAGAAAATAATGTGAAACCGAAAAACATCCGCCTTTGTATTATGTCAGGAAGGTTGCTAAGTTTTTTAATTTCCCTAGTAGCTTGAAATCGTATAAAAATAACTGCAGATAGGACGAAGCAAACACGCGCTTACTTTCCTCGTGTTTTAATCTATAATAATATTATATTTGTCAGTGCGATCTTCAGTGCACAAAAGTTGATAACGTTTTGCTGAAGTGTTGAACATTATTCCAAACACCATAGGACTTTAGAGCTAATCAGACATCTTATAGGACTTTAGAGCTAATCAGACATCTTATAGGACATTAGAGCTAATCAGACATCTTATAGGACTTCAAAACTGATCAGACATCTTATAGGAATTCAAAACTAATCAGACATCTTATAGGACTTTAGAACTAATCAGACATCATATAGGACTTTAAAACTAATCAGAC
>NW_013754299.1:0-1087 GCF_000517525.1 Limulus polyphemus | reverse complement strand
ACGGTTTCAAATAATCTTTCAACAAAACGTTCAAAAATTTCTGTCAATGCTGCCTCATAATATAATTATTTTCATATATTTTCTCGTTATTGCTTATCAAATAATTTAAACTTGAATTTTACACGAAATGACATATTACCAGATTCTAATTAACTGAGGCTACTCTTCTACCGTTTTCTCATTCTGAAGCAGCTCATAGATCTTGTATAAATATATGATTTCTTTTGTTATATATTAATATCCTTATTTTATCTGTTTTCTCAAGCATAAGATTCTAGAATGCTGCCTAGTCTTGTAGCAAAATGCTCAAGCATATTCTTGATCACACGTCGAGTTGAGATCCTGCAGCACGAAGCACAGAGAACTCGTGCCTCTTTTTCTATCTATACAGTTTCTGTGTGCTTGTGACAGAAACAGACACGAGGAACTGAACCTTCTCATCAAGTTCAGAAAGGAGGCTGGCTTTGCAGTTACTGGAATCAACTGAAAACTAAAACTAGAAACAACCAACAAAAATCAATTTAAGAACAGTTTGCAACCTGACATGCGTGCGGAAATCAAAGGTTGGTGCACATTTAAGGATTCTGTGATTATTCACTGTTTTTAATGATATAAGGAATTAAAAGCGAGTTTTATCGATTGAGTTATATTTACGCAATTGATAAAGTTCAATTATTTTTTATTTATTTGGGAGGTATTTCAGAGTTTTTTAGTTGAAAGAACAGATAGGTTTTGTCTGCCACCAAAATTGTTACTAAAGTTTTTTACAAGTACAAAACTTGTAATATCAATTATAAAACTGGTGTATGAATAAACTGAGACACCTAAAGTAACTTACTTTTTTACTGTTCTCTGTGTTTCGGGTGGGGTGAAGATATAGACATTATGAGGCACAAACCACCACTGATACTGTGAGAACCATATTAAAGTTTGGAGTGAATACATTCCATTATGAATACTGTGTGTAAATTTATTTACGTAAATCAAAATGCTTTCATACGCAAAATATCAAATTTTTGTATTAAATGTTAAGGTTTTTAAAGCAATGTTTCTCTCAATACTTTTTTTTCACGTCTTGCCTATCTGT
>NW_013754298.1:0-1601 GCF_000517525.1 Limulus polyphemus | reverse complement strand
GTTCTGTTATTAAATGTCTAGGTTTTACATTGTTGTATAATGAAAATATTGAGGACCAGTTCTGTTATTAAATGTCTAGGTTTTACATTGTTGTACAATGAAAATATTGAGGACCAGTTAGATTATTGAATGCCTAGATTTCACATTGACTTACAACTAAGATATGCTTCTGTATCTTCCATCAGTTTAAGATCACAGGTTTTCAGAGTGACGTGTCTAATAGTATAAAATCAAAGGGGTTTGTTTTTACTTCTTTTTAATTGAAGGGAATTCCAACTTGGTGTACACTATCATCCGAAAAAGAAACGTGTTCCATGCTCTAGCTAATCTTCCCACAGACCATGCCACCATTCAGAAGTCCCTGTCTAAACGAAGTAAATTAACTCCATCTATGAGCAGCACTAGTTTAACTGGTGCTGCTTCTGTGACAAGCAACAGTCAGAGTATGGAAGGAGCTTTACCAGCCAAACCTGCAGAGAAAGGAACCCTTAATGCCACACTCGCTGCTACACCACGTAAGAAAATTTGGTATTTTTCATATAATAACGTTTGTATACAGCATGTCGTGATGCTTCACGAAGTGTAGTCTGTTTTGTTATAATGTGTTATGGTAGAGCAGGTTGTTTCCACAGTTTAGTCAACAAACTTTGTTTTATGTTGTTCTTTTTAAACTGAGAACTATTGTAAAAACATTTGCTGAATGAAGAAACGGATCAAATTAACAAGTTTAGTTGCCTGTCTACAGTACTGAGGTTTAATATACCTTTTATTTTGTTTCCTTGTTTGAAGACTTGAACATGTGGGTTTACTGACTACTTAGTCATGCCAAAACTAGTAAAATTACTTGAAGAAAGACACTTGTAATATAACGGAGAACTCGGGTTTAGTACAAGGATTTCTATGGGGACCAACCTCCTAACATTTTTGTGCTTGTTATAGTTTTCATGCTATAACTTTTAAATTAGGAAGCAAATGTTAACAAATTTGGCAGATTATCAATAAAGATTACAATGCTTTCATACGCAAAATATTTTTTTTTTTTATAACTCATGAGGTTTGTAAAACAATGTCTTTTTTTTCTTTTTGCGTGTTGTCTATCTATCATGCAAAGTAATATTTATTTTAAGATTAAAAATACCTTTATACATCAGAAAATTTTGAAATTTCACATGCAAAATCTTTATAATGTCGAGATAGTTATTAAATGTTTTTTAAGTAAAAAACTTTAAATTTTATCTGTTATTTTCAGTAATTAATCTTTGTACGGGTTCGGTAGATTTGACCGATCTTGCAACCACCATAAAAAATTAGAAAATAAATATAAAGTATGCCTCTTTCATTCTAGAATGAACACAAATTATAACATGAAAACATAAATGTTTAGAGTAAATAGCTGAAATCTCATAACATTATATATATATATATATTTATTATTTTTATTATATTTACCTTTCAGCCATGCCTGGCTAACAATACAGAAGTTACAATGATGCTGCTCACGTGCGCTCATGTTACTATATCAAATAACATAAAACTGACCTTTGGTCTGTGCAAAGTAACTTGTCTTTGTTGTGTTTTAGTAGAGTAGTATTTTGTAAAAT
>NW_013754297.1:0-3569 GCF_000517525.1 Limulus polyphemus | reverse complement strand
GTTTCAGGGATGTTGAACAACTATTGTGTTGATTTTAATGTACTGCTCCAACCATCTATGTTTCACAGTAAGCACTTGAAACTGTGCGTCTTTAAAAATTCGTTGCATAAAATTCATCTTGAATTTTAGACGCAATGAATTTAATCGAGAAATCTTTCTGTAATTTAGACCATAAATAGTGCATATGATGACAGAAATATCCGTGATGATATTTTTAACTGTACCATCTTCAATGCATTAGATCAAAGCATACTCCACAAATTAATTATTCTAAATCATAGCTATTTTAATTGTACATCTGCCGTATTGGCGCTTCGTGATAACTTAAGGAATTTAAAAATTTCTTTGAAAAACAAACAAACAAAAACTTTCTTACAAATTAAAGAATCTGACATACTATTTTACAACCGGATCACTAATCTAAAGAATTCGACATACTATTTTACAACCGGATCACTAATCTAAAGAATTCGACATACTATTTTACAACCGGATCACTAATCTAAAGAATTCGACATACTATTTTACAAACGGATCACTAATCTAAAGAATCCGACATACTATTTTACAGCCGGATCACTAATCTTAAAAATTCGACATACTATTTTACAGCCGGATCACTAATCTTAAAAATTCGACATACTATTTTACAACCGGATCACTAATCTAAAGAATATGACATACTATTTTACAACCGGATCACTATTCTAAAGAATCCGACATACTATTCTACAACCGGATCACTAATCTAAAGAATTCGACATACTATTCTACAACCGGATTACTAATCTAAAGAATATGACATGCTATTCTACAACCGGATCACCAATCTAATTTAAACAGATAAAACTGAAAACGCCTTTAAGGCGCTGAGCTTTGTGCACTCGGCTTGTCATCACTCCGTACTCTGAACATCAGGTCCAATGGTTAGCGTGCCGGACTTTGGATCCGAGGTGCTGTGATTCTATCTGTGTTACCACAGAGGGGCGTGGGGGTGAGAATGCGCTCCGAACTTTTTGGCCGTAGCTGCGTTATAAGAGTGACGGTTAAATCCTACCATTTGATTAGAGTAGCCCACGAGTTGGTACCCCCCCCCCCATATTTTTAAGATATGACTTTTATACGGAAAGAGTCGAATTGGTTGTTACTCTGAAACTAATTTTAACAGATCAACATCTACAGTTGTTATTTAGATTTAATTTTAACAAAAAATCAGGGAAGAATGTTTCTTTCTGTTTTGTTTAGAATAAGCAACAACTACATCAAGAGTTAAAAAAATATATAAGCATATCTATTGAGAATATTTTATTTACTTAATTCTAGAAACTGCAAGATGGCTAACGTTAAACTTATGGAGCTAACAACGTACAAGTTTTTGTCTATTACAGGGCATACTAAAAGCAACAACCTCACTCTCGACCGATTTGTTGAATTTTGGGCAAACTACTCGATGCGTTTGTCTTCCCTAAGTTTGAAGTGATAGATGGACGGGAGATAGCTGATCAAAAACACTCAACATCATTTTCATATCAACTAAGCCTAAATGCCGATAAAGTATACATTTTTTATACTATAACCTACACAATATTTTAATAATTACAAAAGTGTGTATGTCTTGTTCAAATAGCATAAAGATTGTAACAAAACATAACTACCT
Source organism: Limulus polyphemus (assembly GCF_000517525.1). Lineage (NCBI taxonomy): Eukaryota > Metazoa > Arthropoda > Merostomata > Xiphosura > Limulidae > Limulus > Limulus polyphemus. The sequence continues at coordinate 1,912 of NW_013754297.1, read as the reverse complement.
CTTAAGCACAGAAATTATATTTAATTAACGTCACGCTACAGTTTGGACTGTGATAATTTTTATATACAAGGTACATAGTTGAGAAACTTCAAACATTTCCTGCTATACGTCACAGATAATAAAGTTTTCAGTTTTATATTCAAGAAATTATTCTAGACCTTCATTGCTTTAAGTAGTAATACAACCTTGGTTTTAACATCACAATTCAGGTTTTATTGATATGCCATAAACATATCAATTTTCGAGTTACTTTAAGTTATCGTTCGTTTTAAGAAAATAATCACCCCGAAACGTTACAAAACAGCTATATAAAAATAAACTCTCTGATTTCACATGGAGTTTTTCAAAGTTCTTATTTAGTTTGATATATATACAATACAACAAGGAACTACCTAAAACTGTAAGCTCGTTTGTAAGTGAATTATTCTGTAGCGTCTGTGGCGTTATCAGGTACAATGTTTCAACTACTTCTAAACAAAATCCAAAAATCATATCGCGTCCATAGCAAGTTAGTATGCTACACTGACAATACCAGAACGTTTCGAATTTTAAAGCACTAATGATTAAGTACATATTCATGTAGATATCTTGCGGGTCAAAGTACTGATTGTGAAAGTTATGACACAAAATGTTATACATTGAATTCATGCGTCTTTAAAAACAGGCTAGAAAAAATTAAATGTATTCTTAGCGCCAACATTATACAATTTCCAATTTGCTAAATATTTAAATTAGGACTATAAAATAATAACAGAAATGTTGCGCATTTTATACAATATCGGGTTTCGAAAACATTTATTTGAGCTTTACAAAACTTAACTATACTGGAAAGAGAAGATGAATAATTACGCTATTAAAGAGAAATTAGTCATTAGAGGTCACCACGATCGAGAGGTAAAGTTTCATAACTTAGTGAAATTTCCTCGTCGATGTTGCATAAATGATACTGTGTTTTTATTAAATGCATATTTTGATGAACAACGGCTTTTATATGAAAACAACAACAACTGAAAACAAAATAGTTTGATGTACCACCTACAGAAACTTTTAATAACTAAAAATTCAAAGCAACTACTATCCACCTAATGAAAGTTGTAATCAACAAAGGTAATTAATTATATTAGAATTTTTCTAAAATTTATCGTTCTCGAAAATTATCAACAGATGAAATACATAAAAGTAATAGGGGGGGTAGATTTTCAAAATTGAGTTTTTTTTTTTTGGGAAACAAAACCATACGGGAACATCAGAGCATTAACTAGTACGGCAAAACACACAGTTCCCTACATGTCTATCCTTCAAAATGGCGCAGAAATGTACTTTGACAATTTCGAAATTACCTCGAAAATGCAAATGAAATAAGCTAGATAACTTTTTTTAAACATTACATTTAGTCTAATGTACACAGTTAATTTAAAAAAGCGTATTTAAAAAAAATGTGAACTGTAGGAAACTTTTATAATGACTTAGATAATAATAATAATAAATTTTACATACTCGAATATATTCTATATACACAAACGTTAGTAGCTTGTTACTCTGTTTATTAATGATGTAAACAACGGTTTACAGTGATAACACCCGCACAACTTTCTCCTGAATGATAATTAACAACTTTAATTGACATACCACAACCAATATAGCCCGAGCAGAAAAATCTTACATATATTAAAACCAAACCCTCTAAAAATACCATCATTGCTAAATTTAACGGCAGGAAATGTTGAAGGGAATGAAGCTAGACCACCTACCGGCGACGAACAGTGGGACTGATCGTAATATTAAAACGACCCCACGGCTGAAATGGCGAACATATTCGGTGACGGGATTCGAACTTGCGATTCACAGATTGCGAGTGGAGTGCCATAACCATCAGGCCATGACAGGTCTTTGTTTAGGAAGAAAAGTGTGT
>NW_013754296.1:0-2972 GCF_000517525.1 Limulus polyphemus | reverse complement strand
TTGTCCAGAGCATTGCTGATACTCTCGGCCACAGCTTTTCTCGTGCTTCTAGTACTTCTGTTTCTTCCTCTGCCTTCTTAGCCATCAAGTCTCGGGGAGAACAATCGCCTCTTTCCTTTTGGGCCGATCATCTCTATGACTATAATTGCCCCTTTACACTGGTGGAACTGAACCTTGCTCTTTATTGGTGTGGTAGTACATCAGTCAGACCTGATGATGTTCATTATGAGATGCTGTGCCATCGCTCTCCTACTTCTCTTGCTATTCTTTTGGTTATTTTTAGCTGGATCTGGCAGGAGCATATTTTTCCTGATGCTTGGTGCCAGGCTGTTGTCCTCCCTTTCTCTAAACCTGGGAAGGATCCCAAGATTCCTTCTAATTATTGTCCCATCACTTTTACCAGTTGTCTTTGTAAGGTTTTAGAGAGGATGGTTAATGCTCATCTTGTCTGGTTCCTCAAATCGAACACGCACCTCTCGCCTACACAGTGTGGGTTTCGTCAACAGCGCTCCACCATGGACCATCTGATGCGACTTAAAACGTCGATCAGGGAAGCCTTTCTCAAGAGAGAACACCTTTTTCCTGTGTTCTTCGATCTCGAGAAGGCTTATGACACTACGTGGAGGTATGGCATTTTGCAGGACCTCCACTCCTATGGGTTGCGTGGCCATTTACCCATTTTTATTCAAAACTTTACTGAACAGGCGATTCCAAGTCCATGTGGGTTCAACTCTTTCCCGTTCCTTTCCACAGGAACTTGGAGTCCCTCGGGGCTGTGTCTTGGGTGCCACACTTTTTAGTGTTAAAATTAATGCTATCACTAATAATTTTCCTCCAATGGTTGCAAATGGGCTCTATGTCGACGACTTCCACATCTCGTGTCAGTCATCGAACATGAGGTTTATTGAACGGCAGCTTCAGACTGCTCTCAATCGTTTGTTGACATGGACCACTGCAAACGGTTTTACATTTTCTTTTTCCAAAACCGTCTGCATGCATTTTTGCCACCAACGGGGTCTCCACCCCAATCATGAGCTCCGTCTCGGCGATATAGTTATTCATGTTGTCCCTGAGGCAAAGTTCTTGGTACTTATCTTTGACTGAAAGCTTAGCTTCATTCCACACATCAAGCAACTACGTGTCAAGTGTGAAAGGGCTCTGAACATCCTCCATGTCCTCTCTTCCAGCTCTTGGGGGAGTGGATCGATGTTCTATGCTCAGGATCTATTGTGCCCTGATTCGATCCAAACTGGACTATGGGTCTCTGGTCTATGGTTCTGCCAGGACCTCGGCCTTGAAGATGCTGGACCCCATTCACCATCTGGGGCTTCGGCTCTGCACTGGGGCTTTCCACACTTCTCCAGTCCAGAGAATGTACACTGAGTCCCACGAACCTCTTCTTCACATCTGTCATTTGAAACTTTCTTTACAATATGCTACCAAGCTTCGATCCTTACCACGGCATCCCACCTGTGATTGTGTCAGTGGGTTGAATATCGACGAGAATCGGGTGAGAACTAACGTTAAGCGATTCCAGGGCCAGTAGAAAGCTAAGAGAATCAGTGTAAATAGTACAATTACTGTACTGCATAGCTTCTACATGATCCAGGGCAGAACCAAGGGAGAACTTAGCATACAACTCGGCAGTGAACACAGAAACTGTAGAGGGGGTCCTGCGAGCAACTACCGAGCCACAGCACACCATGGCAGAACCTACAGAGTCACCCGATTTCGAACCATCCATGTAAATAGAAAGAGAAGAATGGCTCGAAAGATGTTCATCAAAAAAGATGATAATTCCAATCGGGAGTATCCGCCTTCCTCAGATGACTCAAGGAAAGGTCACAGTAAGGGATGGTAATGGTGTTGATCATTGGGGACAGCAATGTCATCCAATGCCAGGCCAAATTCAGCCAGATACGAAGAAGGCCAAAGGGAGGAATAGCAGACTGTCTGTTCTGAAAGAGCATTGATATGTTCCTATAGTGCATAAAAAATTAAAATACAGTGTAGTCGGACAGTGTCACCATTACCAATGACACTGTCCAACGTGAGGGGTAAACGCATGTCTAAAATGGTGGTTAGGGCGCTCGACTCGCAGTCTGCGGGTCGCGGGTTCGAATCCCCGTCACACCAAACATGCTCGCCCTTTCAGCCGTGGGGGTGTTATAATGTGACGGTCAATCCCACTATTCGTTGGTAAAAGAGTAGCCCAAGAGTTGGCGGTAGGTGGTGATCACTAGCTGCCTTCCCTCTAGTCTTACACTGCTAAATTAGGGAAGGCTAGCGCAGATAGCCCTCTTGTAGCTTTGTAGCGAAATTAAAAAAACAAACAAACTAACTAAAATGGTGCCGCCGCTCACGGTCGTAACGACTGCACGACAGTAAAATGTGGGCTATTGTGACTTGAGTGTCACAATGGCTACAGATTGGTGGGTCAATACCGGATAAAAGAAAACGATGGGTTAAAAAACTGTGACCAATGCATAGCTTTGCCAGGACAACTTCCTCCTTCCGATCCTTATGGAAGCAAGACGGCCAAAGACCAACAGAAAGTTTGATATGAAAAAGCTTGTTATGACGTTGCTCACCCCAAGTCAACTGCCAACTGGCACCGTATTCCATGTACGGGACAAGCACAGCTGTGACGGCACCATAGCAGACGGACTTAGCTGCAGTGTCAGCGAGCTCGTTCCCGTGAATACCGACGTGGCCAGGTATCCAGAAAAACTGGATGGAAACAGAAGATAGAGAAAATTGGGCCAGTCGTTGAGACATATATATTGGTTTTAACTCACTGAATTTTTACATTTTACTCTAATTTACTTTCACTGTTTTTACCGGTTGTTTTGGCGCAGATAGCCTCGTTGATTTGCGCCATAAAACAACAAACAAACAATTAAAACGCTAACTAATCTTCTACATAATCATTTGTATTTTGAGTAAATATATATATGTGTGTGTGTGTGTGT
>NW_013754295.1:0-1088 GCF_000517525.1 Limulus polyphemus | reverse complement strand
CAACATGTACTGCAGGTCCTGCACCATTCTTCCATGTCTTGCCTCATACCTATATAGCAAAATCTATGTCGTAGGTGACTCAATGTCTTCTTAACTCCAAAATGTCCTCCTGTTAAACTATCATGGGATTGACACAGCGCAACTTAACGTAACTTTCTCGGTATAACCATTTGCCAGGTCGTCACTTTCCCATCTCCGGAGAAGAATGCCATCTTCAAGCTTCAACTGGTCCCATTGTGCCCAATAGTTCTTTGTTACAGGGCTTAAGCTAGACACCTTCTCCCAAGCAGGGCACAAAACACATGCTTTTAGAAAATCAATTTTTGGCTTCAAATTTTGGTCTTTCTCCTGTTCTGCTTTAATATCTATACCTGGTTTCACTTCACCATCATCAACTCCTTCAGTCACTTTGACTTCAGCTTGATGACACCTAGTTAGTTCAACCTCCCTTTTAACACTTACTGGAATTAGGCCTTTGTTGTTCCTAAACATCATTTTATCAAAATTAATTACACACTTCCTCGGTAGTAAGTAGTCCAACCCTAGTATGCATTGGTCTTCAATGTCAGCCACGTATAATTTGTGTCTGTCCTTCATTCCCATGAGCTCAATAGTTACCCACACCGGTCCCCACAACCTTGAATAATGTCCTGTCACACCACAGAGCTTCTATATGGCTTTTGGTACTCCTTTGTGATCCAGCATCTTGATACTCACAAGGGTTTGCTAAGATGCAGAATCTATGACAAAGTTGCACTTTTGGCCATCCAGCTTTCCTGTCACATAGACACTGTGTGTGCTTGACATTTTACACATAGCTGTTGGGACTTTCACAGTAGGAGTTGGAAGGCATCCCTCAACACGAACCACTGCTGGTTTCCCCGAGGCTGACTTACTGGTAGTATCCTTCTTACACTGGCTTCTCATATGTCCTTGCTCTCCACAGTTCCAACAACCTTTCTGGGTAGCAGCCTTTCCTGCCGTCGCATCTTCCCTGTGTTGAAGTTTCCAGCATTGAGCTTTCTTGTTCCCAGGTTTGTTACAGTGCCAGCAAAGTCCCTCAAACCTCTCTGAAAGCTGAAACTTTT
>NW_013754294.1:0-1086 GCF_000517525.1 Limulus polyphemus | reverse complement strand
CTAGCTGTATAAGTCCGCAGACATACAGCTGTGCCACGTGGGGGGGGGGGGGGCTTTGTTTGTTTGTTATTAAGCATAAAGCTACACAATGGGCTCTGTCAACCATATCGAAACCCGGTTTCTAGCCGTATAAGTCCGCAGACATTCCGCTGGGGGGGGGGGGGGTTATTATAATAAGGATTTTCACTGGGCTACTTAGAATGGCTGCGTCCTGCTCGTAGTTACTAGTTAGAGGTTAATTAAGAGATGAATTATTCTTTTCATTTCGTTTTAATAGGCCTTCTCAGAACGGGTATGTTCTAGTATTAATTACTAATTCATCCTTCTAACTTCATTCTATCATTCGTAGCTTGAGGCCCTCCTGTGGTATGTCTGCGGACTTCCAACGCTAGAAACCGAGTTTCGATACCCGTGGTGGACAGGGCACAGGTAGCTTTGTGCTTAACTTCAAATGAACAAACATAGCTTAATATAGTGTACAATCAAAGAGCATTACGATGGTAAAAAAAGTTACTGTCAACATAAAAACCGTGATTTATACATCCTATTGGAACAAACGTCTCCACTAAGCCAATTAACTTCAAGCTTTTTCTTTATCACTTCTATCACTAATTGGGTCCGATAACTCTACTAATCTAGTAGAAGCAGTGATCAAAACAACATATGCTAACATTTATTGGGTATTATTTATATATAAAAAAATAAAAGTGGCAACTACAAATTCTTATCCATTTGTACGTGGGTTTTGCGCTCTCTTCGGCCTTCGAATGCGGTATAAGAGTGACAGTCAACCTATTGGTAGGATATTGCTGACTCATTTTCATCCTTCCGGCCAGTACTTTAAAATTAGCGACGGCAGATAGACTTAGCAGCTGTGTCATAAATACAAAAAAATACAATTACTACAGTTATTTTTTTTACGATTTACCTTCCTAATAAAACATTTTAGTTTTATATTGTTTGTTTGTTTATTTGAAATTAAGCACAAAGCTACACAATGGGCTATCTGTGCTCTGCCCACCACGGGTATCGCAACCCGGATTCTAGCGTTTTACGTCCGCAGACATACCGCTGTGCCAGTGGGGG
>NW_013754293.1:0-1089 GCF_000517525.1 Limulus polyphemus | reverse complement strand
AGGAAAAGAAAAGAAACAAGAAAGAACGAGAAAAGAAACAAGAAGAGAGATTACAGCAGTTGTTAGGAAGGAAAAAGAAAAGAAACAAGAAAACGAGAAAAGAAACAAGAAGAGAGATTACAGCAGTGGCAACTAGAACAAGAAAGGAAACAGGAAGAAAGTCAGCAGCAACAACAGTGGCAAGAAGTACAAATGGAAAACATTAGTAAATTTAAAAACGAATTAGATACGTTAAAGGCTGATCTATTGTCTTTTACACAAGGAGGATACATTAACCTTCGACTTAATCAGCCCCAGACAATGGCAAGCCCCTTCCAGACCCCGCAACTAAACCCTAATGCAGACATCTTCAGTTCTGTTAGAAGTCACATCCCAGATATGAATGTCAGCAATAGTGGTGATCCAGTACAAAGGAAGCCACGGGAATTCGATGGGCAGGCACCGTGGGAAGCATATAGGACACAATTTGAGCTACTGGCAGAAATGAATGGATAGACAGAGGAGCAGAAAGCAGAATATTTGGCAACGAGCTTGAAGGGACAACCACTGGAAATACTTGGACAGTTGTCAGCAGACGACAGACACAACTATAGAGCACTTGTAACGGCTCTAGAACTCAAGTATGGAACCCAAAATCAGTCTGAAGTCTACAGGGCTAGGTTTAGGACGAGAGTCCGTGCTAAAGGGGAGAGCCTGCAAGATCTGGCACAGGACTTGGAAAGCATGGCACACAAGGCCTACCCAACTGCACCACCCGATCTCCTCAAGTTTTTGCTGGGGGATCAGTTTGTAGTTGCTTTGGACAGTACACAACTAAAGATACAAGTGAAGCAAGCATACCCCTCTACCATGCAGGATACAATGGCCAGAACTCTTGAATTTGATTCCTACGTTAAGTCCATCACAGCACCAAAGTTGATACAATCATCTGGATTCAAGGCCAGAAAAGGTCAGCTTTCAGAGAAGTTTGAGGGACTTTGCTGACACTGTAACAAATCTGGGCACAAAAGAGCTCAATGCTGGCAACTTCAACACAGGAAATGCTGCTACCCAGAAAGACTGTTGGAACTGTGGAGAGCAAGGACATAT
>NW_013754292.1:0-1087 GCF_000517525.1 Limulus polyphemus | reverse complement strand
AATGTCATTACAGCATCTATATTATAAAGAATGTCATTACAGCATCTATATTATAAAGAATGTCATTACAGCATCTATATTATAAAGAATGTCACCACAGAGTCAATTTGTCTTTAACAATCCTTCACATCATAATGTTCAAAACAACCAACAATTCATGATGGCTGGAGACGACTTAAATGGGTAATGAAGAAAAACAACAATTCAATTGGCTTTAATATGTAAAAACTATATCTGAGAAATTTTAATAGATGTAGACGGCGTTCTGGTTAGTCGTATTTGTTTTGGATGTTCGTACAAAGTTACAGAAGAGCTATTATGCTAGCCGTTTATAATTGGTTACTGTGATTTAGACTGCCACTCTTATATCACACTAAAGTGAGGATGGTGCAAACTTTGGACCTTTAACACCTCAGTCGGCACGCTAACGATAAAGCCAATCCTTCTGGTCATGGACGGATGCGTTTGAAGCAAATAGAAAAAAAAACTCATTTCCCTCTCTTTCTATGTAATCGTAAGCTCCTTGTATAATACACCACATGTCTCTCTCGTTTACCATTATTGATAGTAAATATTGCTGTCATCCCGTCCTTTCTCCGACAGCTAAAGGTCAAGAAATGAAAATGTCTATCAAAGTAATCTCGAACTTCTCCACGGAATACTAGGTCTTTAAGGATTCTCGTCATTGTATTTAACTGGTCTTTCTCGCTGTACTGACTACGCTTTAATTAAGCCTAAAGTTTTGGACAACGGTTTTAAACAACACTATAATTCTACTATTCACCAAAAGGATCCTCCCTCAACATCATTTTCGATATTTTTCCAACTTCCTGTCTTTCCTTCATGAAGTGAACATTGCGTTTCCTTTGTTCAAACAACCCATTCAGCACAGTATTCATGAAATCGAACAAAGAGAAAAATGTGGGTCTCTCCCACTAGCCATGATAGAGACTTGACGCTAAGATAGAGACTTGACGCTATGATAGAGACTTGACGCTATGATAGAGACTTGACGCTGTGATAGAGACTTAATGCTATGATAGAGACTTGACGCCATGACAGAGACTTGACGCCATGACAGAGACTT
>NW_013754291.1:0-1087 GCF_000517525.1 Limulus polyphemus | reverse complement strand
TTACATCTCTTTGGCATTTAATTCCTGTAAATGGGTGGCCTTGGGATGGCTCCTCGGGTTTAGTTGGCTGATTATGTTTGGCTAGAGTCAACTAAATGTCAGTGTTGGATGTTCTCAGTTGGTGTTGTGGACATTGTGTCTGATGCTGTTGTTTGGATATAGTTCCCACAAAACCCTGGCGTAGCTGCACTATCGTTTTTTGGACATTGTAGTGCATCTTCTCGTAGGTTTCCATGGTGAATGGAGTCACTGGGCACTGAATAGTCTTCATATTCTATGAATACTACCAACGCTGATGAAAGAAATCTAAAAAAAACATTGATTGGAAAGCGACTAGGTCTGGAAGTCTGATCTGCAGTCACCACCCCAGACTGTTCCTGTACTTCGTTTTTGATCTTGCATTCTATATCTGATAAACCTTTAGAGTAAATGTCTCCCTTTTTCACCCAACTGGGATTTGAGGGGCTTGCTGGCTCTCCAAAGTCCGTCAAGAAGTTGAATTCTGTAGAGATATTTGTGGAAACATCTATGCATCATAGTGAACTCTTCCTAAAGTTGAAAGCCATTGAGAATATACCTATTGAAGTTACTTCCCATGCTACTTTGAATTTCTCACAAGGAGTTACAGATTTGAGAGGGATTTAAGTCAAGGAGTTTCTGCTGTGTGATGTATCTCCACTCGTAAAGATGGAATTATGCAGCCTACCAATGTTCTGACACTGACATTTACATCATCACATCCGCCTGCCACTATCAAGTTAGGTTATCTGAACTGTAAGGTATGGCCCTATATTCCAAGTTTTCTCAGATGTTTCCAGTGCCAGAGGCTCGAACACTCTGACACATCTTGTTGTAGTTCTTTGACGTGTGGTGGCAAAGGTCACGATACCTACGAGTGTTGACTGGACACACAGTACATTAATTGTGGTGGTTCCCACCCCTCATACATAAGTGGGTGGAGAAAAAGAAGTATAGTGTTTGGGGACTGTAAACAACATTTCTTACCCTGAAGGTCGGAAGTTGTCGTCTTCTCTTCCATCTTGGACATATACTGCCACATTCTGTTCCACCCATACCTACAAAATTC
>NW_013754290.1:0-1968 GCF_000517525.1 Limulus polyphemus | reverse complement strand
TTAAGTTCTAGTTCCGCTTAGTTTTTGTTCTTACTTCGAGTACTAATCTAAGGGAGCATAACTTAAGTTACAGTCACAAAGCTATAAAAATTAACGTACACAATATTAAATATCAAAAAATTGGTATAAAGCACGTTGCACTGTTAAAGTTTTTAATAAGAGATAACTTTCAACACTATTCAGCAATCGCCTTTAGAAGCTCATGATAATAATACGGGTATGTGTTTTTGGCTTCGTTACCTCCTTCTAATTTAGTAATATTACATGTATATACTATTTGTGTCCATACCCTCTGTTCAACTAAGTGATGCGTACTTGTTTGTTGTTGTTGTTTTTTTACTCTGGATATATGGATTAGAAATTGCAGTGTGTTGGTGGTGTTGTAAGAATATCGAGTAAAAGGAGATATTTTTTAATTTTTGTAAGTATCACGAAAAAAATAATTTGGCTGTTTTTAATTTTTTATAATATTTAACTAACAATTAAATTAAATCATTAAATTAAATTTAAAACAAGACATTTTCTGAAAATGATTCCATTGTTTAAATAAATTATTACGACATCATTGAAATTAATTCAATGTCTATCAGTAAATCATTTTATATAATGAACAGCCGGTAGAAAACTTCTCAAGTACAGACTATGATATTATATATATACAACTTAGGATCATGTTATTTACAAATTAAGCCTTTCGGTTTTAACTCATGCATGCTTTAACTAACAATTAAATTAAATCATTAAATAAAATTTAAAACAAGACATTTTCTGAAAATGATTCCATTGTTTAAATAAATTATTACATCATTGAAATTAATTCAATGTCTATCAGTAAATCATTTTATATAATGAACAGCCGGTAGAAAACTTCTCAAGTACAGCCTATGATATTATATATATATATCAACTTAGGATCATGTTATTTACAAATTAAGCCCAAAATGTGGGGATCGGTTGAATAAATGAATTTAAAAAATCACAAAATACAGATAGTATCATTTGTTTGTTTGTAGTTAAGTTCAAAACTCCACAATGCGAGAACGGAATTCGTAATCTGACTTTTAGCGTTATTAGTCCACAGACTTTCCGCTGAGGTACTGGCGGACAAAGAAATGGGAACTATAGAAATTAGAATACAATGCTTATATTTTAATAACTATCATTAATTAAGCAATTAATTTGATTTAGACGTGTAGTTTTTTAGGTATTGTTAAATATGGAATTCGCCGACGTTCGTGAAGATACTCACATATTAATAACACAGGCATCGATCGGCTGACGTTTAGTTAGAATTTATTAACCAACATTTATACACAAAACAAACACCGAAACAACATCTTACACTATTTTTTGTTATTTAACTACACTCATAGTTACTCATGTGCATAAAAAATGGTACAAATAAATACAATAATATACATAATTATATCAAAACATTTAATAGCAAGAACAATAAAGACAAGAAAACAAAAAACATCGAAATAAACTAATTACACACACTGAAAACTGTTAAGTGAAACGTGGCATAAGGATACCCCCTCGAGATCCACCAACTGTCATGCATGAGTTAAAACCGAAAGGCTTAATTTGTAAATAACATGATCCTAAGTTGATATATATATTGTTACGTCTCCGTTTGTTAATTAACTTTCCGTAACTTCGTTCCGACGAAACTTTAGCAACACAAGTTCTTTACTTAATAAAACTGGTTTATTCTTTTCGAATACAACTTTACGATACACTTATTTTCAACAATCGCGCTAAAACAAACGCTATATCAACGAACGTCAATAATACTTCTGACTGCAGTTCAATTACTCACTATCTTCACACACACATTACATTATTATCCCGTCACGTTGTCACCCTCTTTTATATACCAGACTACCCCATATCTAGTAAATACTAGAGCATTTGCCAAGGTACGGGATAGTTCTAGAAACGTGGCGTCACACTAGTACATATGAC
>NW_013754289.1:0-2067 GCF_000517525.1 Limulus polyphemus | reverse complement strand
CCATGAAATCTCGTGTCTTCTTATTGATAGTACACAGTATCGTTAAATCTTGTTTCTTCTTATTGACAATACATAGTATTGTTAAATCTTGTTTCTTCTTATTGATCGTTCACAGTATCGTTAAATCTTTATCTTCTATTGGACAGTACACAGTATTGTTGAATCTTGTGTCTTCTTATTGACAGTACACATTATTGTTAATTCTCGTGTCTTGTTATTGATAATACACAGTATTATTAAATCTTGTGTTTTCTTATTGATAATACATATTATCGTTAAATTTTGTGGCTTGTTAGTGACAGTACACAGTATCGTTAAATCTTGTGTCTTCTTATTGAGAGTACACAGTATCGTTAAATCTTGTGTCTTGTTTTTGAGTGTACACAGTATTGTTAAATCTTGTGTTTTCTTACTGACAGTACACAATATTGTTAAATCTTGCGTCTTCTTATTGACAGTACACAGTATCGTTAAATATTGTGTCTTCTTACTGATAGTACACAGTATTGTTAAATCTTGTTTCTTCTTACTGATAGTACACAGTATTGTTAAATCTTGTGTCTTCTTATAGACAGTACACAATATTGTTAAATCTTGCGTCTTTTTATCGACAGTAAACAGTATTGTTACATCTTGCATCTTCTTATCGACAGTACACATTATCGTTAAATCTTGTGTCTTTTTATTGACAGTACACAGAATTGTTAAATCTTGTTTCTTCGTATTGATAATACACAGTATTGTTAAATTTTGTGTCTTCTTATTGATAGTACACAGTATTGTTAAATCTTGTGTCTTCTTATTAACAGTACACAGTATTGTTAAATCATGTGTGTTCTTATCGACAGTACACAGTATTGTTAAATCTTGTGTCTTCTCATTGACAGTACACATTATCATTAAATTTTTTGTCTTCTTATTGACAGTACACCGTATCGTTAAATCTCGTGTCTTGTTATTGATAATACACAGTATTTCTAACCCTTGTGGCTTCTTATTGACAGTACACAGTATTGTTAAATCTTGTGGCTTCTTATTGACAGTACAGAGTATCGTTAAATATTGTGGCTTGTTAGTGATAGTACACAGTATTGTTAAATCTTGTAACTTCTTATTGACAGTACACAATATTGTTAAATCTTGTGTCTTCTTATTGATAGTACACAGTATTGTTAAATTCTGTGTATTCTTATTGACAGTACACAGTATCATGACATCTCGTGTCTTCTTATTGATAGTACATAGTATCGTTAAATCTTGTTTCTTCTTATTAACAGTACACAGTATTGTTAAATCTTCTTTCTTCTTATTGATCGTTCACTGTACTATCACTAACAAGCCACAAGAGTTAACGATATTGTGTATTATCACTAAGAACACACAAGATTTAACAATACTGTGTACTGTCAATAAGAAGACACAAGATTCAACAATACTGTGTACTGTCCAAAAGAAGATAAAGATTTAACGATACTGAGGATCGTTAAATCTTGTGTCTTCTTATTGAAAGTTACAGTATTGTTAAATCTTTTGTCTTCTATTGACAGTACACAGTATTGTTAATCTTTATGTCTTCTTATTGAGAGTGCACAGTATCGTTAAACCTCGTGTCTTGTTATTGATAGTACACAGTATTGTTAAATCTTGTGTTCTCTTATTGATAATACACAGTATCGTTAAAACTTGTGGCTTGTTAGTGATAGTACACAGTATTGTTAAATCTTGCGTCTTCTTATTGACAGTACACAATATTGTTAAATCTTGTGTCTTCTTATTGATAGTACACAGTATTGTTAAATCTTGTGTCTTCTTATTGACAGTACACAGTATTGTTAAATCATGTGAGTTCTTATTGACAGTACACAGTATCGTTAAACCTTGTGTCTTCTTATTGATAGTACACAGTATTGTTAAATTTTGTGACTTCTTATTGACAGTACACAATATTGTTAAATCTTGCGTCATCTTATCGACAGTAAACAGTATTGTTAAATCATGTGTGTTCTTATTGACAGTACACAGTATCGTTAAACCTTGTGTCTTCTTATTCATAGTACACAGTATTGT
>NW_013754288.1:0-1086 GCF_000517525.1 Limulus polyphemus | reverse complement strand
GCAGTCGAGGTCATGATCTCCTTTCGAAAACATGTCTGCATAATTCGTCAAAGTTCTCTAACCTGAAGATCCTGTGATGATGCCAAATGGACTATGCTATTCTTATAGAGGTCAGTTAAATGTTCTGGGAGTGTATGTCCTTTTTTTATAGTTGTATTTCTTGCTCTGACATTGACTGGCTTTACCTCCTGGCACACACCCAACAATGCCTCTTCCTTAAGTGTCTGTTCACATTTAGAGAAATTGGCCACTGTTATAGGTACTACTTGATGACCTGCCACAAGTGATCTTCCAATCCGCTGGCAGGGATGTGTCTTCCACTACTTCCACAAGCATTGGGCTTCCTTGGAGATGTTTTTTTTTATCCTACTCCAAATTATCTTCTCTGACATAGGGTGTATTGTAGTTGACTTAAGTGTTGTGACATGCAAATCAACAGATGCAGCAAAACTTACTGGAATTTGGCCTTTGTTGTTTCCAATCATCATTTTATCGAAGTTAACTACACACTTCCTCGGTAGTAAATAGTCTAATCCTAATATGCATTGGCCTTCAATGTCAGCCAAGTATTCTTTCTGTCTGTTATTCATGCCCATGTGCTCAATAGTTACCCACACTGATCCCCACAACCTTGCATAATGTCCTGTCACACCACAGAGCTTCTGTACAGCTTCTGGTACTCCTTTGTGATCCAGCACCTTGATACTCACAATGGTTTGCTGAGACACAGAATCTATGACAAAGTTGCACCTTTGGCCATCCAGCTTCCCTGTCATGTAGACACCATGTGTGCTTGGCATTTTACACCTAGCTGTTGGGACTTTCACGATTGGGGTTGGTAGACGTCCATCAGCACGAACCACTACTGTTTTCTTTGAGGCTGACTTATTGGTAATATTCTTCTTACACTGGTTCTTCATATGCCCTTGCTCTCCACAGTTCCCACAAGCTCTCTGGGTAGCAGCCTTTCCTGCTGTGGCATCTTCCCTGTGTTGAAGTTGCCAGCATTGAGCTTTCTTGTGCCCAGGTTTGTTACAGTGCCAGCAGAGTCCCTCAAGCCTCTCTGAAAGCTGACCTTTTCTGGCC
>NW_013754287.1:0-1087 GCF_000517525.1 Limulus polyphemus | reverse complement strand
TACTGTCTCAAACTGAATGACTGTAGCATCTGCCGGTACACATTTGTTCTATGCAGTAGTTTATCATGGGATTAGCAGGCAAATTCAGTGAGAAAAGGGGGGGCCTATTACTAGCTAAAGGTGTGCTGCTGTCTCCACATTTACGGTAACATAATATATGTGTGTAAGTTAGCTAGTAAGTTTACGGACTTACAACGCTAAAATCCGGGGCTGGATTCCCCGTGGTTGACAGAGTGCATAGAGTCTATTGTATGTTTGTTTGTTATGAATTTCGCGCAAAGCTACACGAGGGCTATCTGCGCTAGCCGTCCCTAATTTAGCAGTGTAAGACTAGAGGGAAGGGAACTAGTCATCACCACCCACCGCCAACTCTTAGGCTACTCTTTTGCCAACGAATAGTGGGATTGACCGTAACATTATAATGCCCCACGGCTGAAAGGGCAAGCATGTTTGGTGTGAAGGGGATTCGAACCTGCGAGGTTTATTGTATAGCTTTTTGCTAAATCAAACAAATAAACAACAATAGAAAATGTTCAAACGATTTGAAATAATGGGATGTTGTTAATGTTTAACAAAACCGTGTATCTGTTTCTGAAACAGTACTTTTTCTTCAGGTAGCGTAACGCCTAAGTTAAAACTGTGTTTTGAAGGATATATAATCACTGGAAATGCACATTGATCATATTCAATCTTTCAGAACTAGCCACCTTCATTACTGTTAAGACAAATGAGTACACCACTGACAACATAGTACTTTCCACACAAATTATTAACTCTTAATCAAGTTAAATGCTTGAACAAAAGTCTCTCTAAAACAACTAGCTAGTCATGATATATCCCTCAACACATGGCTAGTTCTGAAACATTGAATACGATCAATATGTATTTTCATTGATGTAAGTTGGCAAGTTGCATAAAATTGCATGATAAAGAGGAGTAAATGTTAGTTTTGTTGTTGTGGTTCCAGTATCATTGAAAGATTTATTTTAGACTTCACAGAAAGCGCTAAAAAATCCTTATTCTATTGCACTCCTTTATGTATGTGAATATTTCGGTTAATAAAGGATAAACGTGTGGCTTTTTGACT
>NW_013754286.1:0-1515 GCF_000517525.1 Limulus polyphemus | reverse complement strand
TTAACAAAAAAACAAAACAAAAAACTGAAGAAAAGGGAGGAATATTGATGTTAAACGACTATGCATCCTTGTTCATCCTGATTTTTTTGTGAAATCTACATCTTTTCGTCTCAAAACTACGTGTTGTGGTCTTTCTTTTATGACATTTTGGGAAAAAAATCTGTACGTGATGGAGGAAAATGGATATCATTTTCGGGTTCAGCGTACAGAAATTACTGTAGAATTTGTAAAAATTTCAAGACAATAAAATCATCTCAGACCTGTGTTATTTGACTTTCTAAAATCATAACATAGAAAAGTTTAAGCTTTTATTTTTAAAAACAAAGTAAGTAACAGAAAAAAATGTTGTTCTTCTAAACACTGAACTAAAATGAGTTATTTTTGCACTGCAATTTGTCTTTATAGAAAGACTGGCTCCTTCAGATTTTTACGTCACCGATATCGTTAATGGGTTTGATCATGTGCGACATTTTGCTTTTTCAAAGCAGAAGCAGCCCATGAGAAAATCTAACCAACAATGGTTTCTGTTCTTTATATTGATGTTTGTGGAAAGGGTGATAATGTATGATGCCTACATATATTTGACCGATTCTTATGAGAAAATAATAATAATACATCTAGGACAGAATTCAAGAAACGAAGCTCACATATTGTAATTATATTCAACACAAAGCCTTCTGCAGTTCTCCATAGAACAAAATAAAAATTTAACGTACATATGTGTGTGTGTGCTCTTTCAAACGTTAATGACACAGTTTTAACGAAGGAGGAGAAGCTTTAAGTATATGTTGCTTTCGTTATTATCGATTAAATGACAGTTGTTTCTTAACAGTTACACTTAAGAGAGCTGAAGAAGTATACTCATGTCTGTTAGAAGTAGAAATAGTCTGATAGTAATATTATATTATCACTAACAAGACTTTTAACTGGTTTTATTCGTTTAATTTGACGTTCTATTTTTATTCATATTTTGTATTTTAAAGCAAAGTTACTAAGATTATCTGCCGCCATTTCTAATTTTGCATTACTAACCAGAGAGAAGGCAAAAAGTCAGTGGCACTCTACTATCCACGCTAAAGGATTGACTATACTACCTATAACGCATCGACAGTTTTAAGTGCAAGGAACATTTTGTGGTATCGCACGGATTCGAACTCGGCTCGCCATCTCCGAAATCCAGGACCCTAACACAAGGCCAATCTCTCGCACTTTATGTTCAACTTCATTATTACATTCATTATCTCCAGTTTGAAGCCTAGTAATTAAAAGTATAAATAGCATGCATTTCAATAAAGCAACTCATTTTAATTAGGTTTATATGATTAGAAATTTAGGCCTATATTTCTGTGAGTAACAGAAAAATCATTCATCCTTTCGGATCTTAGTGAACCCAGGCTTAACATACAAAAAGTAGAAGGTTAAGTATATGTGATTTTTTTAAGCACGTGATAAGAATGATTTTAAGAAATAACTAGGATCTAGATTTTAAATAGTTAACAATTATAATTCACTAAT
>NW_013754285.1:0-1732 GCF_000517525.1 Limulus polyphemus | reverse complement strand
AGTGAAAGTCTGTATTATACATTGAAGAGGCTGATATTGTCCATCAAGTTTCAGTGAAAATCTGTATTATACATTGAAGAGGCAGATATTGTCCACCAAGTTTCAGTGAAAGTCTGTATTATACATTGAAGAGGCTGACACTGTACCCACCACAGGTATCGATACCCGGATTCTAGCGTTGTAAGTCCGCAGACATACCGCTGTGCCACTAGGGGCTCGTTGGTAAAAGAGTAGCCCAAGAGTTGGCGGTGGGTGGTGATGACTAGCTGCCTTCCCTCTAGCCTTACACTGCTAAATTAGAGGCGCAGATAGGCCTCGTGTAGCTTTGCGCGAAATTCAAAACAAACATACTTTCCTAAGTCAGTACTGATGATGACGTTGTTGTTGTTGTTCAATTTTCGCGCAGACCTACTTGAGGGCTATCTGCGTTAGTCATACCTAATTTGAAGTGAGAGACTAGAAGGAAGGCAGCTAGTCAACACCTCCCACCACCAACTCTTGGGCTATACTTTACCAACGAATAGTGAGTTGGATTGACCGTCACATTATAACGTTCCCATGGCTGAAAGGACGAGCATGTTCGGCGACGGGTTGCGATCGCGCGACATGTAGATTACGAGTCAAAATCCCTAACCACCAGGCCAGGCCACTTAAGACGAACGTTAAGAATCTCATAAGATATTTCCTAAGTTATTTCACAAAGCTATTCCAGGAATGTCTTGGCTGAATACAAGTTAAGAAGTAGCTTAAGAGCACGGTGTATCAGAAATGTATTGACCTTTTACTGTAACGTACCCTTCTTTTTTTATTTATCGTAGCAAGAGTTTTTCAGTAAATTACGAAATAATAATAACATACGATACTAGAAATCTTTGGTTTGGTTTCTTTTTAATTTCTTGCAAAGCTACACGAAGGCTATCTGCGATAGTCGTTCGTAATTTAGCAGCGATAGACTAGAAGGAAGGCAGCTAGTCAACACCACCCACCACCAACTATTGGGATACTATTTATCAACGAATTTAGGGTTAGCCCTCCCATTATAACACCTTCGCAGATGAAAGGGCGAGCATGTTCGGTGACGGGAATTCGAACTCGCGACGTTAAGATTGAGAGTCAAGCGCCCTAACCAACAGGGTATGCCAGGCCTATTAGAAGTAGTAGCATACTTTTTCAAGCCGTGAGAGTTTTCAGTATTTTCTAACAACGATTTTATTTTCAAAAAAAACTATTTTGATATATATGTATATATATAAGTTATTTCAAAATAAAAATAATTATTTTTGTGCAATTTTAGACGGCGGCCATGTTTTCTTCTATCTTAAAGCACTCTTATAGGGAAGAAATCTTCCCCAATTTAAGTCTTAGGAATGACTTCTTTCTTGAAATACTATCATGAAACTGACCACAAATCTTTAATAATTTAGTTTTTAAACCGGAAATATATCTGTCACACTACGACAAATTAAATCGTAGACATAATATCACATGAAACAAAACACCAATCCGAAAAGCGACACCTTGACAGGTAATATCTACATAAATCAAACAAACACCTGCACCAGTATTAATTCAACGTAAAGATATCGACATCTTGACAGGTAATATCTACATAAATCAAACAAACACCTGCACCAGTATTAATTCAACATCAACACAAAACATATCGGCATCTTGACAGGTAATATCTACATAAATCAAACAAACACCTGCACCAGTATTAATTCAACATCAA
>NW_013754284.1:0-1087 GCF_000517525.1 Limulus polyphemus | reverse complement strand
TGAACTTGCATATTTTATTGTTGTTTTCTATTAATACCACGTAAAAAAATCGTGGTATCGAAGTATGGGTTGGTTTGAATTTCGCGAAAAGCTACAGAGGTCTAACTGCGCTAGCCGTCCCTAATTTAGCAGTGAAAGACTAGAGAAAAGGCAGCCAACTTTTTTACCAACGAATAGTGGGATTGACCGTCACATAACGCCCCCACTATGACGCTCAGATAGCGAGTCAAGCGCCCTAATCACCTGGTCATGCCGGGCCGGTATCGAAGTAACTTGAATCTCCGGCAGGTATATAGAATGACTTATTATTAATGACAGAATGACTTATTTCTCAGGAAACGAGAGATGTGAAATATTTTATGTACCATTTATTCTTGCCGTAATATTGTCCATCACTCATTGAAGCCCCCCAGTGGCACAACGGTATGTCTGCGGACTTACAACGCTAGAATCCGGGTTTCGATACTCGTGTTGGGAAGAACACGGATAGCCTATTGTGTAGCTTTGTGCTTAACTTCAAACAAACACAGTCCCACAAAACTGACGTGCGTTTACGAGCATGATTTGTGAGCCCCACGATTGCTAAAAACAGTTTGTGTTATCATACTTCTTAAATGACGGGGACATTTAAGTAGATAAGGTACTTAGCTAGGTAACCAATTATCTTACTGTGTAGACCTGCACATTTAGATCCTTTTACCCTTATAGGGTAAATTCATCGTGATTATTTGGTTCTATAATTACAATGTTTTAAGTGATTGTTACTATTATTTTTAGTGACCTTATCACCCCTGTGTTTACATACACATCATGAAGTGTGATATAAATTGAGGTTAACGACTGCCTTAATAGACCGGGCTTTGCTCAGTTGTAAGCGTGCCCGAGCTGTGAACTTGAGAGGTTTTGTTTTGTGTTCTATTGTCGCAAAAAGGCGATCTGTACTTTGGTTCCGTGGGTGAATTATAAGAGTGGCAGTCAATCTCTATTCGGTCAGATAAAAGGAGTTCAATAGTTGGCGATGGATGACCTTGAGTAGCTGATTTACCTCCGGAATAAAATATTAAAATTATGGACGAATATGACCCCT
>NW_013754283.1:0-1089 GCF_000517525.1 Limulus polyphemus | reverse complement strand
AACGAACGAACGTTAACTTCAACAATACCGTGTGACTGCAGTTCAATTACTCACTATCTATACACACATTACCTCTCTTTTATTTACCAGCGTACCCTATTTCTAGTAATTACTAGACCATTCGCCAAGATACGGGATAGTTCTAGAAGCAAGAGAGCGTGAGAATTGTCACGTGATCTCGATGACGCAACAATATAATATTAATGGACAAATTAAAAAATCAAGGACAGGAATTTTTCAAAATAGACAGTTTTGAGGAATCTATCTATTGAAATGGACAGTCGACGACTTGGACTCTGTTCATAAGCACATTCAACATTGTAACAGATTCTGGTTCCCCACCAATTTAAAAATGTATTCATACGAAAAATAGCAGAGTGCATGACGAAGGCGAATGATTTTCCTGACACCTTTGGGAAATGGGGATTATAGCTCCCAGTACTTCTAAAGAATCAATTTAAATTTTTTAGGCTAGGATTTCCTCCCAAAGGGAAAATGACATAATGAAATTTATATAACGAGTTGTTTTTAAATTTAAATAATGATTATTTTCTCAGATTTTAGAAAATCCAAAAACAATGAAAATTATGTTGCATATTGAGGCTACTTCACATCAAAAAGGGCGGGGTTCAAACTATCGGAACCCCACTCCTTTATCCACTACTGACAGACACATGTTCAAAGCCATGGCATAGCTCTCGCATGCTAGACAGCTTTGGTCATTTTCGTGTAACTGCAGTTCTACTGATCAATAATATTCTATTTAAGGGATCATCTGACATTGTGTATGTGTCTGAGTAACGTTTTTTCTGTAATAAATCTAGGCCTACCACAAATGATTAGAACCACATGTTTTCAGATTATTTTTAACGCTGATCCCATTGTTGATGCTGAAATGCGTATATTTTCTAATGCATGTCTTTTTAGGGTGGTGGGCTTGGAGCTGCAGCTACATCAGCCCCAACTTAATATGGCTCTGTGTATCAATTAAAACAGTTAAGTACTAAATTTTAATCGTAAAAAGTTCCTTTACATTTTCAAAATACTACTCTGTTTTACGAATAAAGTACAGTAAGAACAACAGATTTG
>NW_013754282.1:0-1744 GCF_000517525.1 Limulus polyphemus | reverse complement strand
ATTGGTTTATTACTATGTATGTAAAAAAGGTACAACTAGTAAAAAATGTTTATTGGATTTTGATTAAAGTTCGTAAAGTGGTTAGGTTTTGACCATGGATTATTTCGTTAAATATTTTGAATTAGACAAAGCTGTACTATTTACGCTGTGACTAATATGGGAATAGAGCCCAAAATGTTATTGTTTTAAGTCGTGAAGTTTACCGATGAACCAACGTGGGTGTTATACGACTTATTTTGGAACATAATTCATTATAAAATATGTAATTTACACTACACGGATGTAAAAAATAAAGCAAGATTAGTATTATGAAATAATTTTGATATGACAAGAAAATACATGGGATTTTTCTTACCGTGTTTCTACTCAAATAAAAGTTTTTAATCATCTATAAACATCATTTTCACACATTAATAAATACAGAAAAACTCTATAAACACTACCTGAAAAGCTCAGATTTTAGTAAGTTCTAAAACAATATAAGATATTTTAATATTATAAATAACTAACCTTTTAAAACAAAATTTGATATTTCTCTTTAATTGAAATTTATCATTTAAACCAATTGAAGATTTGTGCTGATAATTACAAGTTATTATAAGTATCCCCCCTTTTGTACTAATGAGTGAAAATGGAAACAATTACCAATCAGATAGTATTAGAAATTTGAGATTTTCAAAAACGGTCAAACCTGAGAAGAAATTGAGATAAAAAGAGGATCTTGACAGTTACACCTACACTTTTGAGGTATTAAAAAACTGTGTGATGTATATTTCAGTTTGGTTGCTGCAATTATCGAGAAAATTGTGGGTCGATGATTTCACTCTTATGTTTATTTGTTGTTAATCATAAAGATACACAAGACTATCTGTGTCTGCCCACTACGAACAGTAAAACCAGGCTTTTAGTGTTATAAGTCCTCGGTCTTACTATTGAGCCACCAGGGATCCTTAACCTATGAATGCTTTTCTGTATTAACATTCTTTTGTTTGGAAGCAATTTAGCTTTGAGATGGCTCTGCAACATTTATACAAGTCATCAATACCAAGCATATAGATTTGAACTAAAATGCAAGAAGAATACGATAAAGATAATGATGCTTTATATAAAATAAAATGAAACACATTTTTTAAATTTCTTTGGTACTTAAAAGAAGTGAATATTTTTAAATAGAAAGTTTCCAGCTAATATAAACGTGAATAATCTACGATTCGTTAGAGAATTTCTGTTGTTTCGAAATTCAGCATGACGAAAGGGATGTTTGAATATCAGATAAGATACATCAAAGTACTGTAGTTATCCTTGCGAAAAGAAGGCTCTCAGGATCCTTATGTAATTTGGCGGTTTGTTCAACAGCAAAAGAAGATAAGCAAATATAAATAAAGAATTAAACAGAATATTTATTTACGATCACAGGGCAAGCTGTGAATTACTGGCCAGCTTCTATAATTCGTTTTATAAACTAAAACTAGCTGCTGGGGTTGATAACAAAATTAAAAATTTTCCACAATGAAAAAGAACAAACAGGAAGAAGAGTAATGAAATACCACTCTTTTACCTCAGACCAGAGGTATCCGAAACTCCTTAGATTACCTACATATCCCAATCATAATTGCAATTATAATATATATAGGATTGAAGTCCCTAAATCATATATAAATCTCTGTATCACCAAATGTCAAAGAATAACTTTATTTTTGCAAAGAACCTACCACCCCTTCATTTTCATTGAACGGTGGCACTT
>NW_013754281.1:0-1086 GCF_000517525.1 Limulus polyphemus | reverse complement strand
TTATGTTAAAAATATATTGCTATCAGTTATGTTAAAATATATTGCTATCAGTTATGTTACAATATATTGCTATCAGTTATGTTACAATATATTGCTATCAGTTTAGTTACAATATATTGCTATCAGTTATGTTACAATATATTGCTATCAGTTATGTTACAATATATTGCTATCAGTTATGTTACAATATATTGCTATCAGTTTAGTTACAATATATTGCTATCACTTATGTTACAATATGTTGCTATCATTTTAGTTACAATATATTGCTATCAGTTATGTTACAATATATTGCTATCAGTTATGTTACAATATATTGCTATCAGTTTTGTTCCAATATATATTGCTATCAGTTTTGTTCCAATATATATTGCTATCAGTTTTGTTACAGTATGTTGCTATCAGTTTTGTTACAATATGTTGCTATCAGTTTTGTTACAATATGTTGCTATCAGTTTTGTTACAATATGTTGCTATCAGTTTTGTTACAATATGTTGCTATCAGTTATGTTACAGTAGGTTTTCTTTATGGGTCTTCTACATGCTTGAAGTTTCGTTGAGGTGATGATGTTCCGAATTCTGTGCCAACTTCTTCAGTTTCATTAAAAATACGACGTTTCGAACACTGTGCGGAATTTTTCTTCAGACATTAGATGAAGATGTTTAGATCTCTTTGTTGAGTTATACAGTTTCATTGAGATGATTCCGTTTCGAATTCTGTGCTGAGTTCTTCAGAGCCTCAAAACGTCTTCGAAAAATACTTGTATACCAACTCAGTGAGTTTTAATCTCTGTTAGACCAAATGATGAGAGGTGGCTAAAGTTAGGAAGCTGAAGCTGTAAAATCAAAATAAATAACACGTGATTTGTATTTAAATATAGGGTACTAGAGTAGATGAAACTCTGAAATAATTCCGTAAAACATCTCATAAGTTGTTTACTTTGTTCATATAGAACAAACTTCAACTATTGCGAGCCCTTGTGTGATTTAAATATTAAACCGAACACTTTAATATATTATCATGTATATTTGGTTTTGTATGTTTTGAATTTCAGGAAAAGCTGCACGAGAGCTATCTGCACTAGC
>NW_013754280.1:0-1088 GCF_000517525.1 Limulus polyphemus | reverse complement strand
ACGTTGATGTATGACTTAGTTATATATCATTACCCTATTATAAAACCATTACAGTTGGCTCTAGGTTGGTGTATGACTCAGTTACATATCATTACCCTTTTATAAAACCATTACAAATGACTATAGGTTGGTGTATGACTTAGTCACATACCATTAACCTCTTATAAAACCATTACAGTTGGCTCTAGGTTGGTGTATGACTTAGTTATATATCATTACCCTATTATAAAACCATTACAGTTGGATGTAGGTTGGTGTATGACTTAGTTACATATCACTACCCCATTACAAAAAACTACATATGGCTATAGGTTGATGTATGACTTAGTTACATATCATTACCTTTTTATAAAACCATTACAAATGACTATAGGTTGGTGTATGACTTAGTCACATACCATTACCCTAATATTAAATCCATTACAGTTGGCTATAGGTTGGTGTATTACTTAGTTAGATATCATTTTCCTATTATAAAATCATCACAGTTGGCTATCGGTTGGTGTATGACTTAGCTACATATCACTAGCCCATTATAAAACCATTACAGTTGGATGTAGGTTGGTGTATGACTTAGTTACATATCACTATCCCATTATAAAAAAATTACATATGGCTATAGGTTGATGTATGACTTAGTTACATATGCTTAACCCTATTATAAAACCATTACAAATGACTATAGGTTGGTGTATTACTTAGTTACATATCACTACCTCATTATAAAACCATTACAGTTGGCTATAGGTTGGTGCATGACTTAGTTACATATCACTACCCCATTATAAAACCATTACAGCTGGCTATAGGTTGATGAATGACTTATTTACATATCACCACCTCATTATAAAACCATTACAGTTGGTTTTACGTTG
Organism: Limulus polyphemus; assembly: GCF_000517525.1. Classification (NCBI taxonomy): domain Eukaryota; kingdom Metazoa; phylum Arthropoda; class Merostomata; order Xiphosura; family Limulidae; genus Limulus; species Limulus polyphemus. The sequence goes on along the minus strand of NW_013754280.1, from coordinate 213 downwards.
GTGAATGACTTAGTTACGTATCTCTACCCCATTATAAAACCTTTACAGTTGGCTATAGGTTGGTATATGATTTAGTTATATATCATTTTCCTATTATAAAACAATGACAATTGATTAAAGGTTGGTGTATGACTCAGTTACATGTCATTACGCTAGTATAATACCATTACAGTTGGAGATAGGTGGGTGTATGACTTAGTTACATATCACTAC
>NW_013754279.1:0-1086 GCF_000517525.1 Limulus polyphemus | reverse complement strand
GCTGAAATAATTATTAGACGATTACATAGGGGGTGAAACCTTAAAATATAAATTAATATAAACTTAAAGTATAAGCCTACTTTGAATCTTATTTTTTCACAAGTGAGTGAAATTTCCAGTTTATACATGCGAATAAAATATTTTAGTTTAACTTATTTTTAATTGATGGCTATCGTTATAAACAATGTTCCGATTCTCTAATAAATAAATAAATTAGAATTTCACTTTGATTTACTTATAATAACTTTATTATTAAACTTTAAGTTGCTTACTTCGCAAGGGCAATAAATTATTACATCATTCTCCACAAAACAACGCTGGTGAAATGTTTTGCATTTTACGTTGTCTGTTTTTCGTTATTTCAGTATTCTGTATTAAAGAATCCAGTTTTAATGTTTCGGTAAAGCAATAAACTGTTACGTCATACAACACTACTCACGAAATCAACTCGGGTGAAATGTTTTGCATTTGACGTTGGCTGTTTCTCGTTATTTCAGTACTCTGTATTAAAGAATCCAATTTTAATGTTTCACAAGTATAGAAAGCATTCAAAAATATTTCAGCTTACTCAACAAACGAAACTATATAAAATCTACTACTCAGTGTTTTTCAATTTGGTGCATGTTTGTATCCACACACACAACCTTTATGGCGCTGCTTCCCTCGTGCTATGCGGGTGCTGTTTACTTTATCAGTTTGTAATTAAGTTGAACGCGAATGAAATTTCAACGGGTTGTTTGTTTTCAAATGCGGGCATATGGGCATTCTAAAGTAATTTAATTGTGGTATCTTATGCGTGTAACTAACGATGAATATATTAGGTCGTCAAGAAATTAATGTTGCGTTTTGGAACACTTTCATTAACCAACCCCCAAAAACGTACATCACTTATAATAGTTAAACGAACCGCCTAAACGTCACGTTAGTGTAGCCTATATAATGTGTAAAGTTTAGTATACTCTAACGCCTTATAGTGATGGCACACGACGAGACACACATTCGGCACGTAGTGCTGTTTGAATATAAGAAGGGAAACAATGCGTCTGTAGCCACAAAGAATATCAAAGAAGTTTATGGAAATGTTTT
>NW_013754278.1:0-2629 GCF_000517525.1 Limulus polyphemus | reverse complement strand
AGGACGTGTTAGGTTATAACAGATGGATTGTAAGGTTTTATTAGTATTTATTTTCTACGCCGTCTATTTTTATATAAATTTTTACCATCCGCTTTGTCTCTAACCGTATTAATAATATGCCCTTTACAACAAACGATATTAATTCTTAGACCGCTCAAGATATCATGAGTGGGCGATTCCATTTTAATTTTAAAGGGGTTCCATGACTTGTCAATGAAAGATCCGATGTCGGTTGCAGCTGGTTTATCATCTTTGCTTTATCATCTATGTGTAATGTATCACTTCGTATGATTGAATTTATATCATTATCTATAGAGTTCAATACTTTATGTACAGGCCTTTCATAAACTTTGGATTGATAAAGATAATGTACCAGTTCTTAAGTAACAAGAACCATTCGTTTTACCATATTTTTAAATTCCAGCAGCTTTACCAATAGCCTGTCCTGTCAAACTACCAAATAATGAAAGTATTAATGCTAAAGTAATGGTAAAAACCATCCTTTCTCTATTAGCAAGTTTCTTTACTGTTTAACTGATGTGTTCTTGACAGCCAACTCTCTCAATAATGACCTGTGTCGTCTAAGTTTCTGCTTTTGTATGTTTGTCATGGGAACGTTATCCTTTACAACGTTTAAAGCAAATTCATGAATACTCATGATAAATTAATTTTTAGCTCCGGTTATTATTCCTTTAGTCCGTTTACGTGTAGTTTTAGGTGATGCACATAGCAAGTGTCATGATGAATAAATGAAAAGAGATTGTGAGTACAACGTATAAAAACTGTTTATTTCCCGCTGTTTTTTGTAATACCGAAAAAATAGAATGTCAAGTTACGATGCTAATCTTGATCTCATTGGAACTCCATCAATTTTATCATACATAATGTTGTTTAACAAGAAATAAAATTCCTTTGTGACGTATTACAACAGTTGCTGGAAGCATACTTGACAAACACTGTTATATTATTTTTATTCCGATATAAGTGATTCAGTGTTAGTTACATTATTTCTTCAAAAGGAATATTAATTTACAGAGACTGAAGATCAAAACCTGCATATAAATGCTCGTTTTTTCACGCATTTATTTAAATAAATAGTCACTTAATTCATGATTATGTGTATCCTCTTTAAATACTTTTTGATAACCACACAAAGTACCTGAGTGACAGTCTTGTGATGTTGTACTAAAATATTCTTCTTGTGTTATTGAAACATAAAATTTGTGTTAATAACTTTTCAGTAAGAATGATTAATCAAGCTACAATCTGGAATTGTTTGGATGCCCCAAAGTTAATCAACTTCCAAAATCGACACCAAAATGTCTGTTTCATATTAACAATTATTATCACTGTAGTGTGAAGAAAGTTGATGTTATTGAAATATCGTCCTTTTAATTTCTAGCTTGTATGTTATCGGAGATATGTTGATTCCAACGCGAAAGAGCCTGGACACCTGAAACTTTGCACCCATACTAAGTGGACCCGGATGGTATGCACCTGGGTATTATTACTTGACCAGGTGCGTGTGCGCAAGATGGCATGCTATCGAAGTCACGATTTTTTTCTTTGTGGTTTTTCGCTAGCTTGCCTCATTAAAAAGATGCGCCCGCACGTGAATAAGTAATAATACCCAGGTCTGCATCCTCATGGTCTACTTAATATGTGTACAAAATTTCAGGTTTCTAGAATATTTCCTCTTGGAGTTATGGTAGTCACACACAGACACGCCCTTTTATTATTATAGATGACTATGTCAGTGTGTGTATTCTGAACCCAATTTAACATAAAAGTATAACCCTATTACTTTTGTTGCTCATTTATGGGATGTGTCTGTTTATAAAGATAAATTTACTTCTATCTTGTCCTCCGAGCTTAAACTTAAATAGTAAAAGCAAGTAATAAAAAACAAACCTATTTTAATTAACGGAGCCTCTAAATTAGAAAACAACAAATATTTATTCCAATTTTGTAGTTTATACATTTTATTTTATACTTTCAGCACATAGCCTCTTAACCACAATATTAGGTTATACTTTTATTGCTAAGCAACATGATATAAAAGCCATTGTTGGAATGCATTGTTACTAAAACACACTGGCTTTTACTATATATTAGAAGCTGTAATATAAGGAACCACTTCTTTTCTATGTGGATTTTCGCTATATTGCCTCATTAAAAAGATAGCTAATAATATCAGGGTGCAGACCTTCGGTGTCCACTTAGTATGGGTGCAAATTGTTATGTTTCTAGATTATTTCTTCTTGAAGGTATGGCAGTCACATATACACAAACACGCACGCACATACGTGCGTGTGTGTCTGTGATTTCTGTGTGTAATATAAGGAACCACTTCTTTAGATAAGTGGATAAGTAATGATACCCAGGCGCACAACGCGTTCGCGCGCACCCGAGTGTCTGTCTGTCTCTATGTGATTTATATTTGTAATATAAGGAACCACATAGAAATCGATGCATTTCTAATTCTAATGTGATTTCTTTCTATAATAGTAAAAGGGTATGTCTGTGTGTCTGTGTTTGTGACCACCATGACTCAAAGAGGAGAGAACTTAGAAATTTTGCACACGTACTAAGTGGGCTCTGAGGGTGTGTACCTGGATATTATTACTTA
>NW_013754277.1:0-1088 GCF_000517525.1 Limulus polyphemus | reverse complement strand
TTCATTACCCATTCAAGCCGTCTCCAGCCATTTCTAGCTTATAGTCCTGTAAAACTAACTCATTGCCATACCCATTACAATAGTATTCCGTATTGATTAAGCCGCTGCTCACAGCACCCATTAATTCCACAACATACAGCTAATTCTTCCAATAAGCCATGAGTCACCAAACATGCATTCAGTGATGGATGAAACGTGGTCATTAAGTTAGTATGAAATAAGAATATAAAACAAATGCAAAATTGCCCTAAAAACGGCCAGAAAAAAATAATATAAAAAGTCTGAACTGTTGGTAACGAATGTGGTGACCACTTTTCTGGCTCGTCGCTACTCTGATAGTAGTAACGCTAAAAAAAATTTAAGAGCTTTCTCGGGAAAATGTTATAAAAATAATGAATTATTGATATCAAACATGATAAAGAATTATCTGCCTGTACCTTGACTATAGCCTTAACTTACGCGATTATTCTTCCTTTAATTCAAGTAAGTAAGTAATAAGATTCTAGAAACGTATTTAAGGACGACATGTTATTAACTTCTGAGGTTTCTGAAAAGCCAAGTTGCATATCGTGTTTCATACTGACAATATTAAGAATTCCGGGAACTGAATATATATATATAAACAATACTTTCTCAAATCTTTCTTAAATTAATCTTTAAAATTCAGGAAGATGAAAATAAAATTCATTTAAAACATTTCAATGTAGAGGAACTATGTGAGATTATGTTTGTAATGTAAGGATTTTAAAGTGTGATTTATCTTGAAAACTAAACATTTGTCCATTTTAAAACTAAAAATAGGAATATAATTAAATAATCAAATATCTGGTAAGGTGATAAAATAAATATTAATATACATTGATAAAATAAGGATCTGTGTCCACTAATAAAGAAAGGATCTGTGTCCACTGATTAAGAAAGGATCTATGTCCACTGATAAAGAAAGGATCTGTGTCCACTAATAAATAAAGGATCTGTTTTCCTTGATGAAGAAAGGATCTGTGTCCACTGATAAAGCAAGGATCTGTGTCCACTAATAAAGAAAGAATCTGTACCCACTGATAAAGAAAGGATCTGTGTCCACTGAT
>NW_013754276.1:0-1089 GCF_000517525.1 Limulus polyphemus | reverse complement strand
ACCGCCAACTCTTGGGCTACTCTTTTACCAACGAATAGTGGGACTGACAGTCACATTATAACGCCCCCACGGCTGAAAGGGCAAGCATGTTTGGCGGGACGGGGATTCGAACCCGCGACCCTCAGATTGCAAGTCGAGCGCCCTAACCACTTAGCATAAATGTATAATATGGAGATATTTATACGCTTTAAAAATAACTTGCATCGAATCAATTATTCATACTTCCGACTTGTATGAAGACGAATGAGATTATTAATAAGCTGGAGAAAAATAATGTTCAATAACAAAAACTTCGCACACGTTTGATGTCTGTCATTGCAGAAAGAAAATAGCTCGCACATTGAAAATATGGCTTCTGTTTTTATTATTATCATTAAATTTATAAATGGGGTAGCGATATTGATATATAATGTTTGATAAGGATACAAAACGTACATACCCATTGATAACTAGTTCATAGGCGTCAGAACACATTTTAATTTGGGGAGGGGGTATTGTGAACCTTATTTGTTATGTTAACCGTGACCATTTAATTCAAAGTTGAAGCAGCCCTGATAATTATACACCAGTCTCCATTTCTTATTCAAAGGAGCATTTCGCTATCGATCTACACCATTGGAAGCATCCATCCCAGTGCCCCCAGTTTCGCCCCATATGTAGTTCTAGAATGTTCTGAAAATATATAACCCACATGGGAATTCACGGAATAAATGAAGTAATGCATCAAAAAGTTTCTATATGTCGCCCATCAGAAATGTTTTATATGTTTGCAGCCGGTAGGCAACACATAACGTTTGCAATGCTAGAGCTCACCACTTTTCAGGTCTATAGTATAATATATTGGGTGGTTTCTGAAAAACTGTGTACTTATCAAGATCAGATGTTAAGTGGTGAAAGCTAGTTATTGAGTTCATTCCATGAGAAAACCATCTTTGTCTGAGAATTTAAACCATATTGCAATTTTAATATCTTTATGAATTAAAACATATATCACTTTAAAATGGGTTGAAATAGAAAACAGAGACAGAATTTAAAGATTCTTCAGTATTCATAAGTCTATTGGAGACTATAATAAGACATAAGTCTACT
>NW_013754275.1:0-1759 GCF_000517525.1 Limulus polyphemus | reverse complement strand
CATGCTTAACGGATCTGACAGAACCTCTAGTAATTTAATAGAACTAGGCACCACTGTTTATCAACCAGATGAAGCAAATGCTCTAAAAAATAAAGCAGAGGGTGAGACAAAAGTGGCAAGTACGGCTGTTTTATTTAGAACATCGTTTAATTTCTAACGTCTTACTCTGAAACAAGTTTTGTTTGTTTTTGAATTTCGCGCAAAGCTACACGCTAATCGTCCCTAATTTAGCAGTGTAAGACTTGAGGGAAGGCAGCTAGTCATCACCACCCACCGCCAACTCTCGGGTTACTCTTTTACCAACGAATAGTGGGATTGACCGTCACTTTATAACGCCCCCACGGCTGAAAGGGCGAGCATGTTTGGTGTGACGGGGATTCGAACCCGCGACCCTCAAATTACGAGTCGAGCGCTTTAACCACCTAGCCATGCCGGGCCCTGAAACAAGTAATAACTGAATTGGTTTTGTCTTCGTAATATTTTCTTTAGTACCAAATATATTGTAATTTTTGGCCCACCTGTATGTATTTGACTTAACCAACAATTTAATGCACAATTCAAAAAAAAAATCGGCATAATCAACCTCAACACGTATTTGATTACCGTATTTTCTCTCTTAGTATCCAGAGGGAAGGTTTTTAAATATTTTGGATCTGTCTGTCTGCGCGTCAGGTCGCAATAGTTTTATAAACAGTTTATAAGTCGGTAGGTAAGTTTCTAGTCAGATTACATTTTTTTTTGAATTTGGTATTTCTAACCCGAAAAGCACCTGATGCGATACGTGGCTAAACGGCCAGGTCAGAAACTCCAAGGTCCAGGGCATAGTCGTCCCTCATTTTGAATTGCTGACCAGAAAGTGTGTGTATGGGGGAGGGGGGAACCAGTTTGTTATATTATGAATTTTGCGCAAAGCTACACGAGGGCTGTCTGCGCTAGCCGTCCCTAATTTAGCAGTGTAAGACTAGAGGGAAGGCAGCTAGTCATCACCACCCACTGCCAACTCTTGGATTACTCTTTTATCAACGAATAGTGGGTTTGACCGTCACGTTGAAATCTCCCCCCCCCGACTGAAAGGGTGAGCATGTTTAGGGACAGGGATTCGAACCCGCGACCCTGACCTCCTGACCATGTGTTACCTAAAGGCTACTCCTATCCGTATAACTGGATTGACAATCACCTTTATAATTCGCCCATAGCTGAAACGTGCTCAGTTCTATATCGCAGGTTTGAACCGTGGACTTTCCAATTCAGTATCCGACACACGCCAACTACTTGTGCAGTTTAATAAACTATCATAACAACTGTTTGTTATTTTTTAATCGATTCATGTGCGTTTGTCAAAATAGAAAATATATTTTGAAAAAGACTGTCTACCAAACGTTATTCTAGCTTCCCACTTACAATCACAAAACCAGAAAATAGGCGTTTATTCTTCTGTGTTATAAGATCAGACTCTAGTGAAAATATCGAACTGTGCTAACATTCGACAGATAATTGAGTCTACAAGCGTGTTGTCGATAGTTAATAACTTTAAGTGTCTTAGCCTCATGGAAAACGTTTTATGTAATACTTTATTTGTTGAGAGGAAAATCGTCTGTTTCCTTCAAACGTCGGACAAAATAGTCAAAATAGACAAAATGAAAATTACTTGCTACGACTATTTGTTTTGTTTTTGAATTTCGCGCAAAGCTACACGAGGGCTATCTGCGCTAGCCGTCTCTAATTTAGCAGTGTAAGACTAGAGGGATTGTTTGTTTGT
>NW_013754274.1:0-1085 GCF_000517525.1 Limulus polyphemus | reverse complement strand
AAGCAACATTATTCATTTTGAAATTATAGGCTGGTATTTTAGGAGTTATTTGTAAAGGAAGAGGGGAAAAAAGTTAAGTAGCAAGATATATTCAGTGTAACATATTTTATGCTTTTATTGTTAAATTAAAATTTCTAAACTTTATTTCTGTTACATAAATTTATGCTATATTCATAAACTGAGTTTTTCTACTGGACTGTGAGACATGTGGTATGACAAACAACATTGGCTATAATGCGTTTTAAAATGTTTTTGAGGCTTATAGAGGAAGATAAAGCGCAAAAAGTCTGTTGCAATAAGGGTTGTGTCGAAGCGTGAAGATGGGAAAAAGCTATTCAGTGTGCTGACGGATCACGCGTGCTTGCTCATTTGAACATAAGTAGGCCTAAAACTTCTAAATACATATATATATAAAATCCCCCAGGTACCTCAGCTAGTAAGTAATAAGACCAATTCCTAAACTGTTATATAGAATTTACTGAATTGCCTGCTAACAATTAAAGTAATATTTCCTCACCTCTGAAGAACAAAATGGATGCCGTGGATACAATCTTTTCGTCAATAATAATGCCTCAAATACTGTAAATCTAGCAATGCATAAACAAGAATGAGAAAGCTGTTTCAGTTATGTGTCTTCTTATCTTCACTGTTCGATGAATGCATACAGTTCTCTTCTTGCGCAATAATTCACTTCCAGCACGAATGATTTAGTGTATTAAACTATGCTCTTGTTTTGTGTAAGAAGCAACAAGTTATCTAACATTCAGTTTTAATTCTTATTTTATTAATAAACGAACGATTAACGTTGCATCGATCAATAACAATTTATTTGAAATCTGAATAATCCACGTCAGCGTTATGCAACCGTCGATGCGATAAAAAACATAAAAACCGAAAGCATAAGTACAAATATATTTTATTTTATAAATATTGCTTTACAGCAACTATTACTTCGGTTACCTAATAGTTTTATACATGAGTACATTGGAATTATTTAAGTTCGAAATAAAGTAAAAAGAGGCATTATTTTATTTTTTAAGGCAGATTTTTAGAGAGCGCATTGAACCCTTTCGCGCCCCCGTGAC
>NW_013754273.1:0-1255 GCF_000517525.1 Limulus polyphemus | reverse complement strand
GGGAATATAAAGGACATCTTATACAATGAAATATTGGGAATATAAAGGACATCTTATACAATGAAATACTGGGAATATAAAGGACATCTTATACAATGAAATATTGGAAATATAAAGGACATCTTATACAATGAAATACTGGGAATATAAAGAACATCTTATATAGCCTCACTCGCAGATTTTAATATTTCAACGCTTACAGTTTGGAGTAAAATTTCAATGTATGTGAATATCGTACATATCAATCTTTTCAAATGTATTACTAGTAAACCAGACAACTTTAGAGCAATATTTCTTGTGAAATCCGAGATCATTATAAAAACACCTTCGAAATGATTTATTACTGTGGTGTTCTCACATGAAACTAATTCTACTCCAGAGCTTCACCGGAAAAGTCCACTTAACGAGAGGTTAGATAAGATATCGTTTTCACAAAGCAATGCTGAATTGATATAGAGTGAGTTTAAGTCAAGATAGAACAAATAGACTGGACACAATGTGTAACAACAATGACAAGAATCTTCATTAAACTTAAATAGACAAAAACAAAGTGTGTCTACTTATGTGGATAAGCCCTTTTCTCCCGATCAGCCTTTCCCGAACCAGTCAAGATCAAAAGCCAAAATGAACTTGTACCATGAGCTCAGAACTACGTGACTTGTCACTATCTCGATATGTTTTACGAGGCCATATGTTTGATGTTAAACTGACATATTCAGAATTCATAATAAATTTAGAATCAGTATTAATACTACTAAAAGAAAGAAGCCTGTGGTACATTCCTATATCACACTTCCCCGTCTTCCTTACCTAAGGCTTGACTCAAGCTGATAATTAAATTCAAACTAAAGCCAAATAGCTTTAATCTCGGGACATCAACAAAAAGCTTGGCTTGTTTGGTTTGTTTTGAATTTCGTGCAAAGCTACACGAGGGCTATTTGCGCTAGCCGTCCCTAATTTAGCAGTGTAAGACTAGAGGGAAGGCAGCTAGTCATCAGCACCCACCGCCAATTCTCGGGCTACTCTTTTACCAACGAATTCGTTGGTACATTATAACGCCCCCACGGCTGAAAGGGCGAGCATGTTTGGTGGGACGGGGATTCGAACCCAGATTGGGAGTTGAGCGCCCTAACCACCTGGCCATGCCGGGCCCAACAAAAAGCAAGTTAACGTTTCTTTGTTCTCAAGAACTTATAACATCAACGATGCAACCCTCTGATACTGACATACCTGAAATACCCTTTAATATCGAAGT
>NW_013754272.1:0-1089 GCF_000517525.1 Limulus polyphemus | reverse complement strand
AATGCAACATTTTGGTGTGTGAACCATCTAAACAACTTCAAGCATTGGTGAGCTAGTCCTTCTGATGCCTGAATTAGAATAATCAGAAGAACATTTGGCTGTGTTAGTGTTACACTACTCACTGGTTCTGTACTTTAGTGATGTTTTTTGGCTAAACTGAAAGTCTTAATAGCTTTTTAAAACTTTGAAAACCTAAGTTAGATGCTTATAAAAGTTTGTTAGATTGTTATAAGAGATTTGAGACTATGATAAGCAATACATAATATTCAATGGACATTTTTTTTTTTCCTAATGAGCTGACTTTCCTGGAATGAAATTTTCCACAAGTGATAATTGTCTCATCTAGTGGCATGCAGTTTCCATTGCTTTGAACCAGAATTCTTGTGCAGAGTATCATCTTAATAGCCCAGCTGATTTTGACTATAATAATGATAGGTTAAAATTCCTACCTCCATGGCATTGAATACAGGAGTGAAAAAGTTCCAGGTGATCCTGACCTAATTTATATATTAACAAGTGCCTTAAAAAAGAAAAGAAAAAGAATATTACAATTAATCAATTTAAAATTTGTAAAAATGTCCTCGCTACTCTAGAAATGATGTAAAAACTTAATTTTAGGAACTTATTGGAGTACAAGTATTTCACTAGTTATTAAATTATATGCAAGTCCTAAGACACTGAATCAAAAAAGCTGGTCCAATCACAGCTCTTTTCCAATGTGAACTTAGTATTCCTGAGAATTTTTGCATAATCTTCCAAAAAATTATTTGATTATGGTAGGTTCCTTTTCCATTGAGATGATAAGTAGCTTCTTGTGTAACTAACAAAACAAGAGGAGTATAAAAAACACTTTTTCCCAACTTATTTGCTTTACCCTAGAACCTCCAAAGTGAATATCAAAAGTACTTTTTAATTTAAGTTAAATGATTATGTATATAAATTTTTCACTTTCCCTATGATATTGCTAACTGTGGCTGTTATCATCAACTTATGCTATATAATGTATAGTATATTACAATGAAATGTTTAAAATTAAGACGTAGGAAAAATTTAATATTTCGTGAAATAATCGTAAAACAACTTTTTTGC
>NW_013754271.1:0-1084 GCF_000517525.1 Limulus polyphemus | reverse complement strand
TAACTAACGAACGGAGACGTAACAGTATTCATCGTGTTAGCAGTTAAAGGTTAAAAATATAGATTACAACAATATCTTACTTATGAGTTAGTTGATATAGTTATGCTTATTTTATTTTATTTATTTATTTATTTTATTTTTGTAATAAACCATTGTAACTGTAATTATTAAATAAAGAAGATGCTTCGCAGAATTTCTATATTTCTCTATGTTCATGATGTTAGAAAAACACGTAGGTTCAAGAAGTCTTGATAGAAATGAATAAAAACCGTATAACCTATAAGGGTTATAGGGTTTTTATATTTCTCTATGTATATCTATTTAAAATTCCGCCGATATTATCCCGCGGATTTAGACTGCATCTAAGCCTAGGATTCTGTAAGCGCATGAGCACAGAAGCATATCTTTCTCCATGCTTGTACGTCATTGAAGAGAAAATGAAAGAGGAAGATAAACGGAAATGGCTGTCATTAATCCGCTATTATGTAAAGGAAAATATTTATATTTAATTGAAGATTTTGTTAAGCTATACTAGAAACCTCATATCACTGTTTTAAGTTGCTATTGCTGAGCCCCAGAGTGCCCTTTTAAAGCAGCAAAAGCATTACCAATCAAGAATTTGAACCACAAAAAAAAGAAAGATGTTCAACCCTGGTGGTGCTGATGTTTGATGTTAAACAAGCTTGAAAAGTGCACATCCACACATATATACATACTTTCTGTATGCTTGTTTGTATTAACGAATTTCGCATATAAAATTAAAGCTGGTGACAGTTTATACGTATCCCGTAAAAATGAAATAAATACTACACATGTATAATTTATCTTCAACCAAATTTTCATCATCGTTGGTTCAGCAACTATAAAGGCTTTCCAATGCCTTCGAGATTCTGCCCATTCCACAGCCACTATTCTGTCTAAGTCTTCATTTCTCATAGCCCTCTCTTTTGTTCTAGGGCAAGTATCTTTCAGTCTTCTTCAACGTCCTCCTCTTTTGTTCTAGGGCAAGTATCTTTCAGTCTTCTTCAACGTCCTCCTCTTTTGTTCTAGGGCAAGTATCTTTCAGTCTTCTTCAACGTCCTCC
>NW_013754270.1:0-1088 GCF_000517525.1 Limulus polyphemus | reverse complement strand
CGTTCCGACGAAACTTTAGTGACACAAGTCCTTTCTTAAATAAAACTGGTTTATTCTTTCTGAATATAACTTTGCGATACACTTAATTTCAACAGTCGCGCTATAACAAACGCTATAATTCAAACGATCGTCTCACGTGCTCAACAATATTTTCTCTGTCTGCAGTTCAATTACTCATTACATTACCCCCGTCACGTTGTGACCGTCTTATATATACAAGACTAACACATATCTAGTAAACGCTAGAGCATTCATGAAGGAACATGATATTTTTAGAAGGAGGTGGCGTGATACTAGTCACGTGACCTCGCTGACGCAAAAATACCTTGCGGTCTAACTTAAAATTTACTATTTGAGAATTTCACTAACACTGTGAGGCACGCCATCTGATAGAATCAGAAATTTCAGTATATGAATAGCATATTGGATTTTTGATACGTAAAATGTTTGAATGGAGTACAATGTGAAAATTATAATACTCATAAAAAATTAACTGTCTTAACTTGATATGACATCTTAGTACAGTAGGAAACATGGCCCACAATTAAGGCATTTTTCTCGTTACAGATGTTTGTCATAAGCCTAATCTACAGCCCAAAATGTAAATCTTCCCTACAATAATAACTCAACTGGGTTCAATAAGATCGAAACGTAGCAAGTGACGTTTCCAAAATAAGTTGAGGAAGAATCAAAAATCCGTCTTTACACATAATTGATTTTTAGCCCTCCCGAGGACTGATTTTATAATTTCACAATAGCATTCACTCGCTTTCGTCAGAATCAAGATAAATAAAACCTAAACTTCAATAAATTCTAGGGAGGAAAGAAAAATCTTAAATCTAGCATCATTTCTGCATCAATATATCTTTACAGACACGCAGCCGTATGCCTTAATAAGTATACTGTTTCTTGTACGAATTTAGGTTTATGATCTTCCGGTAGGAAAAAATATATATATATAGTTAAATTTTTGTCTTAACCGTATTATGAAAACCCTGAGAATAGTTTTAAAAGTATCTTATTATTTAAAAAATTCAAAAATGAGGTAAGTAATATCAAATCTACATTTTCAAAATTAACGTGTAAAT
>NW_013754269.1:0-1326 GCF_000517525.1 Limulus polyphemus | reverse complement strand
TGAAGGAACAGGATACTTCTAGAAAATAGGTGGCGTGACAATGGTCACGTGACCTCGCTGGGTTTATGAGGCCAAAAGTTGTGGAATGTAAAGGAAATTTTACAATTGCTTTGTGTATCGGTAAATCATCTATAAATGTTTCATAATAAATCTCATTATCGGTATCATCCGTATCACTGATATCGGTAAATTCAAGGTCTTTGTCCTTCTTCTGTCCACACATTCCTTTGTTGCGTTAGATTCTCATTCACAATACTCTAGTTCACAACACATTATATATGTATCTGTATAATAATTTAACACTTATTACAACTAACTGCATGCATTCGTGGTTCATATTGTTGCGTCATCGAGGTCACGTGACTGGTGTGGCGCCCTCTATTTTCTAGAACTATCTTGTTTTTTATGAATGCTCTAGTATTTGCTAGATGGGGTAGGCGGGTATATATAAGATGGGGAAAACGTGACGCGAAAAGGTAATGTAATGTGTGTGTAGATAGTGAGTAATTGAACTGCAGTCACACGGTATTGTTGAAGTTAACGTTCGTTCGTTATTATAGTTTGTTATAACGCGACTGTTGAGAATAAGTGTATCGGTAAAGTTGTATTCGGAAAGAATAAACCAGTTTTATTAAGTAAAGAACTTGTGTCGTTAAAATTTCGTCGGAACGAAGTTACGGAAAATCAATTAACAAACGGAGACGTAACAATATGTTACCAGTATCACTTGAGAAACCTTTAGTATATTTTTCATCTCAAATATTCGCATGGGTATATAATATAAAAACAACTACATACTCTAAAAGCCATTACAGAAACCTGAGGGAATTTGGTACTTTAACCTTGGTGAAGATGTTCTGGACATTTTCATTAGTTCTGTAAGAAAAATCAAGAAAGCTGGTTCACAACAGAATAAATTAGAAACGAGTTATTAATGTATGACTTATAAATGAAATAAAACTATATAACCAACAGAATGTGTACAATTTTAGGTCTTGGGTCTTGCAGAACATGATTTTTAAGCGACGTCACAAACCTTTTGTTTCCTAATGGCCACCTGATAAAGAGAGCTGTGATATACCTATAAGGTATTTATATTGTGTTATAAAAATGTATTGTGAAACGAGTTAAGTTTTATACATACAACTACCCTAAACCTAAAATTTTGTTTTATATATATTTAAAACAACCACAATACTTTATAGCTACAAAATGAATACTGACATTGATCAAATTATGAGAATAATTTCATATTTAGTTGTAAAAACATTAAACAATTTTAGTACGTGTATATTAATGATTACAGTATAAAAATTATTCACCTAC
>NW_013754268.1:0-1087 GCF_000517525.1 Limulus polyphemus | reverse complement strand
CTGCTCCACCTAATCTCCTCAAGTTGTTGCTGAGGGATCAATTTGTAGATGCTTGGGCAGTCCACAACTTAAGATACAAGTGAAGCAAGCACACCCCTCAATCATGCAGGATGCAATGGCCAGAGCTCTCGAATTTTAATCCTACGTTAAGTCCAGCACAGAGGTACCAAGGTTGGTACAGTCATCTGGATTAAAGGCCAGAAAAATCAGCTTTCAGAGAAGTTTGAGGGATTTTGCTGGCACTGTAATAAACCTGGGCACAAGAGAGCTCAATGCTGGAAACTTCAACACAGGGGAGATGATACAGCAGGAAAGGCTGCTACCCAGAAAGGCTGTTGGAACTGTGGGGAGCAAGGACATCTGAGGAGCCAGTGTAAGAAAAATATTTTGTCATAGATTCTGCGTCTCAGCAAACCCTTGTGAGCATCAAGGTGCTAGATCATGAAGGAGTACCAGAAGCCATACAGAAGCTTTGTGGTGTGACAGGACATTCTGCAAGGTTGTGGGGACCAGTGTGGGTAACTATTGAGCTTATGGGCATAAAGGACAGACAGAAAGTATACTTGGCTGACATTGAAGACGAGTGCATATTAGGATTGGACTATCTACTACCGAGGAAGTTTGTAATTAATTTTGATAAAATGACGTTTGGGAACAACAAAGGCCAAGTTCCGGTAACTGTTAAAAGAGAGGTTGAACTAATTAGGTGCCATCAAGGTGAAGTCAAAGTGACTGAAGAAGTTGATGATGGTGAAGTGGAACCAGGTATAGATATTAAAGCAGAGTAGGAGAAAGATCAAGATTTGAAGCCAATAATTGATTTTCTAAAAGCAAGCATTTTGCGCCCTGCTTGGAAGAAGGTGTCTAGTCTAAGCCCAGTGACAAAGCACTATTGGGCACAATGGGACCAGTTGAAGCTTGAAGATGGTATTCTTGTCCGGAGATGGGAAACTACAGATAAGAAATTGACGACTTGGCAAACGGTTATACCGAGAAAGTTACGGGAAGTTGTGCTGCGCCAATCCCACGATACTTTAACAGGAGGACGTCTCGGAATTAAGAAGACATTGAGTCACCTACGACAAAG
>NW_013754267.1:0-1110 GCF_000517525.1 Limulus polyphemus | reverse complement strand
TGTAATGGCAGAACTGTGAACAGGAAAGGTTTACTAAGTAAGCCTTATGACAACTAATGAATCAATTCAATGTAATGGCAGAACTGTGAACAGGAAAGGTTTGCTAAGTAAGCCTTATGACAACTAATGGATCAATTCAGTGTAATAAGTTATATAGACGAAACTAGCAGAACTGTGAACAGGAAAGGTTTACGGTGTAATCAGTGAAAACTGGTCATGCCTCTTACATCTTTTAATGTGTAAATAGCTCATCAGTTACTACTCAATAATAGTCGTAATCATTAGAAATTGATCATGTTGTAACATGTAAACGTTGAGACAAAGAGAAAGCTGGAGTAAAGAAGCTTTCTTAGAAATGTATAGCTTTTTTTTTGTCTTTCGTGTATTAAATATAAAGCCTTATTCCACAAATTCAAACCATTTTCTCTCAACTTTTGAATAAATCCCGAAGCCCTGTTCGAACTATCGTGTGTATGCTGAGTTGCTAAACCTTTAGCCTAACCAGTCAGTGCCTTACTTATCTATGCAATTTTGTTTTAGAACAGATACCTGTCAAGCGAATTCTACGCTCTAGAAGACGTGATCGTTTAAGTGATTTAACAGTAAGAAAAATAAAGGCCTCATTTGCTGGAATGTCAAATATTTCCGGTTTGATGTAACAACGAAAATCGGTTCCACGTGAGGACAAGCACTATATTAGTGACGTTATAGAATCCTATTTGCGGTTTACCGGATAAAGTGAAGGTAATTACAGGCTGTTTTGCTGCTTCTAATAAATGAATATTGTGCTTTACACATTGTAGAAAAGTTCAACTCATAAATATACTTTTTCTTATAGTTTTAGAAAGAAAGACTGAAAAAACAATCGATGTAATGTCTTAACAGTAATTAATTTATAGATAACACGCATATTGTGCAATGGGTTTTTGTTCTTATGTCATGTTTAATTAGAATAATCCAGTTGTCCACACGGAGTGTAGAGAAACATTAACCAAATAATGCAGTACGCTCTAATGGTTTGATCTCAATTGAACTTAGTAAGTAATATTTCATACACAGGGGCGGATTGGCCTATCGGGATACCGGGACTTGTCCCGGTGGGCCGATAGT
>NW_013754266.1:0-1191 GCF_000517525.1 Limulus polyphemus | reverse complement strand
ATAACAGATAACCAGATATTTGATAAGTGTAACAGAGGAACAGATATTTGATAAGTATGACAGATAACTAGTTATTTGATAAGTATAACGCATGACCAGATATTTGATAAGTATAACAGAAGACCATACATTTGATAAGTACAACAGATGACCAGATACTTTTAAATATAACAGTTGACCATATATTTGATAACTACAACAGAGACCAAATATTTATCGAGTATATCAGATGACGAGATTTGATATCTATAACATTTGACCAGTTATTTGATAAGTGTAACAAATAACAAGATATTTTATAAGTGTAACAGATAACCAGATATTTGAAAAGTATAACGAATGACCAGATATTCGATAAGTATAACTGTAGAATACATATTTGATAACTATAACATATGACAAGATATTTGATAAGTATAACAGTGGAATACATGTTTTATAAGCATAGCAGATGACAAGATGTAAGATAACTAGAGACTAGATATTTGATAAGTATAAAAAATAACCAGATAGTTGATAAGTATAACAGATGACCAAATATTTGATAAGTGCCTACTTGTTAATAGAGCCTATCAGATAATAGTGCTTACTAGTTGATAGTGTTTGCTAGTTAATAGAGGCTACTAGTTAATATACCTACCAATTAATAGTGTCTAGTAGTTAATAGTAGCTACTAGTTAATAGTATCTACTTGTTAGTAGTGTCTACTTGTTAATAATGTATATTAGTTAATAGTGTCTACTAGTTAATAAACAAACACTGAACCATAGGATCCACATAGCTACACTTTAATCAGTAAGCCACTTCTGACCCTCTAGGTTAACAGCTTTGATATTAATAACTAGTAACATCGACATGAAAGTTAGTACTAAGTTTTGGTATTTACAACACAACATTTTTTTGTATTTACAACATATTATGTTTTAAAAGAAAAATGTAATATTCGAGAATTGTATCTAAAAACTGTAAACTGCTAAATTGGTAAGTGTTTAAATAAACGATAAAATTATGAAAATTAAGATAAAATGGAGCACTTACCTGAAAAGATGGGTAATACTTATAGATCAGGCTCTCAGACTTACTGGGTTCAATAGAAACAAGCAGGATTTGTGCGCTGGATAAAAAAATAATACGATATGGTGAAACTTAAAACTTAAAATATTGTAGCTTTTACTTTATTAACAGGTTGGG
>NW_013754265.1:0-1107 GCF_000517525.1 Limulus polyphemus | reverse complement strand
ATGGAGTAGTTGTACCAAGTAAGGCTAAAGATGAGTATGGTGGTTATAAATTGTGTAACTGGAGTTACACCTAGGTATTCGTGGAGTTTTTGAACCAAATAATGCTAATGATGAGTATGGTGGTTATTATTTCGGTAACTATAGTTACACCTAGGTGTTCATGGAGTAATTGTGCCAGGTAAAGCTAAAGATGAGTATGGAGGTTATAAATTCGGTAACTAGAGTTACACCTAGGTGTTCGTGAAGTTGTTGTACAAAATAACGCTAAAGATGCGTATGGTGGTTAAAAATTCGGTAACTAGAGTTACACCTAGGTGTTTATGGAGTAGTTGTACCAAGTAAGGCTAAAGATGAGTATGGTGGTTATAAATTCTGTATCTAGAGTTACACCTAGGTGTTCATGGAGTAGTTGTTCCAAGTAAGGCTAAAGATGAGTATGCTGGTTATAAATTCGGTAACTAGAGTAACATCTAGGTGTTCATGGAGTTGTTGTACCATGTAAGGCTAACGATGAGTATGGTGGTTATAAATTAGGTAACTAGAGTTATTCCTAGGTATTCGTGGAGTAGTGTTACCAAGTAAGGCTAAAGATGAATATGGGGGTTATAAATTCGGTAAATAGAGTTACACCTAGGTATTCGTGGAGTTGTTGTACCAAATAACGCTACAGATGAGTATGGTGGTTACAAATTTGGTAACTAGAGTAACACCTAGGTGTTCGAGGAGTTGTTGTTCCAAATAACGCTAAAGATGAGTATGGGGGATATAAATTCTGTAACTAGAGTTACACCTAAGTGTTCATGGAGTAGTTGTACAAAGTAAGGCTAACGATGAGTATGGTGATTATAAATTCGGTAACTAGAGTTATACCTAGGTGTTTATGGAGTAGTTGTACCAAGTAAGACTAAAGATGAGTATGGTGGTTATAAATTCGGTAATTAGAGTTACACCTAGGTGTTCTTGGAGTTGTTGTAACTAATAATTCTAAAGACGAGTATGTTGGTTACAGATTCGGTATCTTGAGTTACACCTAGGAGTTCGTGGAGTTGTTATACCAAGGAAGGCTAAAGATGAGTATGGTGGTTATAAATTCGGTAACTGGAGTTA